>NC_030386.2:13683182-13983182 GCF_001625215.2 Daucus carota subsp. sativus
TATTTTATCCGATATGATCCAAATGGGGGCCAGTTACTCGTAATTATAAATAGGATAATTACTATTTTATTTTTCATAATTATCATTTCATAATTTAAGTTTTAAAATTCGGGCTAATTAGGGTTTAATTAGGGCTTTTTGATTTTGATGTGTTTTATGTGATGTTATGCTTCCATGTTGTAGATAATCTTCTCCTGAGCATTTTGGTATATTATATGCATGATTTGGCGTTCAATAACATGTTCAAAATTGAGTTTAATCCTTCGAAATTGAAATAGGGTTTATAACCCGTATGAATGTTTTCAATTGAAATTGGGGTTTTGTTATTCTGGAGTTATCAGTGTAAATTGAAGTGAGGAATAGATTGGGGATGTGTAGAGGAGTCGATTTATGTGTATGGATTGTATGTGGGATGCCGGAATCGAACGAATCGGCAAGAAGAAAACTCGCCGGCGACGGCGAGTTTCTTCGAGCTATTCCGGTCGATTCTGGCCTTGTACGGGCGTTTTGACGCCTGGAATAGATTTGGGGTCGCCTGAGGAGGCGATCTGCACCTCCTGGGAGCCTCTGGCTGCCGGAAACGCCACCACCGGCGAAGCCAGGGACCGCGACTGCAAAATTGCAGTTTGCCACCTGGACTTTTGGAGGTGGTGAAATTGTAATACCCAACTTTTCAATTTCTCAACTCAGTCCCTCCCCAGGTTTTCGAAACTTGCAATTCAAACCCTGAAGTTTCAAAACTTTTAAAACAGTTTTATTTAATTTATTTTTATTTCGAAAATCATTTATTTATTTTCAAAAGTAGTTTTTAATTATTTCTTTATTCAAAAACAAATCTAATTTAATTTATTAATTAATTTTAATTAGTAATTAATTATTATAATTAGTCAATTAATTCAAATATTAATTGATTAATTGTTTTAATTATTTATTAATTGATTTTAATTAATTTATTAATTGGATTTAATTGTTTTAAAAGTCCAGAAAAATAGTTTCAAGCCTTAGAAAATTATTCTAAAATATGTTGAAGGTTCGTTAATTGATTTCAAGTGATTTCGAACCTTATTTCGAGTAGTCGAACTTGTTTATTCGGTTATAAATTGATTCTTTTACCCGTTTTTACTCCGAAAAATGTTTGAAAATTCATAATAAATACCAGAAAAATCATTTTAACCCCAAACCTTTTCTGAAAAGCTATTCCATTGATTCTCTTATGTGTTATGTGTTATGTGCTACTTGATTGATATGTGAAATGCTTATGTGAACATTGTATGACTGTTTTATTCGTATCTTTTGAACCGTAAGTCGGATTTAAGTGAAACGAAGGGTAGATAGAAGCTTGTTTCGATTATGAAACAAATAGGATGATATGAGATTGAGTATTGATAGATGAATATTGTGATTATCAGAGAAGGACAGGCTTAGAAAGGGAAAGCAAGTAGTATTGGAGTGATTCTGGTTAGTGAAAGCTATAGAGAAAGGTGAATCTTCAGGATAAGGCAAGTGCTCTATTCTCAACTTATATTTCTGTAAACTCCTTGAGTTACTCTCCTGCATATGATATTGTTTTCTGGATAGATTTGAAGTACATCTGTTGATATATTGTGCTATTGATCCTGATTATTGATAAACCTTATTCAATCCTTTCAACACCTGAATTATAAGCCGAACCTTGATTTTCTTGATTTCAGTTGAACTTGTACCCATTTCTTTGAGACTTGGAAACACCAATCATATACTTTGATGTTCTTCCATCCTTGAATGACCAAACAGTACAAGCCTATATGCTACAACACTTCACCAATTTAGACAATGTCATACCAAAACACCTAAAATGAACTTTGAAGAATGTTCACACATATACCCCTAACACTTGAACTTCCTACAAGGTAAACATATTTGAAACCTCAAGCCATTCTCACTTACATTGTTTCCTCTACAAACACCAGATTATTTTCACCATATACTTGATCTTTCTTTCAACTTCAAGCCATTCTTCAGACATTGTGATGATACTTAAACCTATTTCTGAATTGTCTTTTAATCTTGATAAGTATTGCACCCCTAGTGATAATAATTCTGATTGGACAATTCTGATTCTGTCTTGGTACTATTGTTCTATTCAAATGATATTGATTCTGAATTACTGAGATATTGTGGCTTTCATTATATTGTTTAAAGAATTGGATTGTTTTATAAATGTGGACCAGATTCGTGGTCAGACCATATTCGTGGTCATTAGGCCAATGTGTGCCTTGGATCCAGTAATAGAGCTTGGTATGTACCTGGCTCGGGGTTAGTGCGTGACTGATCAGCAGCCTAACCTTGGTTTTTAAATAAAAATATGAATATCCAATGTGTGCCTTGGATCCTTTCTTATTGATAAATGTTGAACTTCAGTTTAATGTTTATATTACTTGCTGAGCTGTAAGCTCACTCTTGCGATTCCTTATGTTCTTTTCCAGTGAAGAAAGAGACTACTGTTAGCGAGGACCCACAGGCTAGTCATCAAGCTAAGGTATCAGGATGAGTGTTGTGAAGCCTTGCTAGGAGTTGCTGATATTATGGACTTTTGAGTATTTTTTTTGTGTGTAAGCACTGCGTTTTATGTTGTAAGCTGTAAGATATTGACTGGGATTCGACGTATTGTAATATAAGTTATGTTGTGGCTTGTTTCATACTATAACTTGGAGCGATCCGTGGATGTTAGGGTCAATGCATATATTATTATTGTTTACAGGTTTATATTGTGTGTGACCCCAAGTCTATGACCCGGATTTGGAGGGCGTCACAATATATGCCGCATATAATTTTATTTTTGTATAGTATAATTATAGTGAATTTAGCAAAAGTACCACTTTTTTTAAGTTTTTTTAGAGTAAATGACACTTTGCATCCACTATATTATACCGTTTTTTCATTTTGGTCTTAAAGTATTTTTTTTTTTTTGCAGAAAACAACTCATAGTTTTAATCTCACTTCGATTTGCGCCTTTTGACCGCCTCCCGTTATGTTTGACCGTTAACTTTAACGGGGGGGGGGGGGGTGTTTTATTGCTGTAATTTCCTAACTCTAAGGGCTCTAATCGATGTTTTATCCTCATTATAACATTATAACCCTAGACTTATACATAGTCAGACACAACACACACCCATATATCTACATCTTTTTGGTGAAAAATCCATGGCTAGCAAGTGCTTCTCTAGGAAATGGGCGGCTCAACAAACGGCGTGGACCACCGCAAACGCTGGGCGAAGATTCTGGACATATCCAGATCGATGTTGTAACTATTTCCTGTGGATAGATCCCCCTTTGTGTGCACGTGCTCAAGCAATCATTCCTGGTTTATAAGAAGGATTAACATTCTTGAGAGTGAAAAAAGAGATGGAGAAGAAATGGAGAGGCTTGCTGTTGACGATGTAGGAAAAAATTTGGTTGTAGCAAGGCACTGTTGAAAAATTTGGTTGTAGCAAGGCACTGTTGCTGCTACGATTTTACTATTTTTAAAAATATTTGCAAAAATAATAAAGTTTTAGAAAATATTTGCAAAAATGATCTACAACTAGATGTAACGAGATGCAACTTCAATTAATTAGCGGCGCATGAATTACAAGTATGGTTGCATCTGGTTGCATGTGGTTGCAAACATTATTTTTGCAAATATTTTCAAAAATTTGATATTTTTTGCAGAATTTGAAAAGATATAGTATTTTTGCAAAAAAAATTTTGGACTTGGGTATTTATAAGAAAACCTCTATATTATATTTCCACACTAAAATGGTTTATTCAGAAAAACAATTAAAGTAATTTACCTACGTATCCAAATTAAAGCGGAATATATATTAAATTAAAATCCAAATAAGTGCAAAATGCCATTGGATATGAGAATTAATATTATAAAATATATACGAGAAAGTTCTAGTGATTCCTTTGAATTCTAGAATTTACCTACGTATCTAGATCTTTCTATTGAATCCTATATAAAGCCTTTTACCAAATCATTTGTGATCAAGTACTTTCAAGCAATGCTTTTTATATAAAATCCAGTACTTTTTCTAAATATTTGAGTTGTGTGAGTTTGAGTGCGATTCTGTCGTCAAACAATATATACTGTACAATTTTGTTTGTAATTATTCAATTGGAAACACCAATTTAAGATTGTTATTCACTCAACATAATTGCTTTAATAATGATCTGTGATGAGGGCTTGATTCTTTGATGTCCACCTTGAATTAATTTAAATCGGCGTTTCCTCACTTCATTTGATGTTTGCCTAATAATTGGAGAATTCGACCGAAATGGGGACAAACGAGGGAGAAACAGTCATGCCCTCCTGACATCTATTTTTGCTCAGTTTTCAGGTCCGTCTCAAACCGAGCTTTTAAGGGCTATTTTGAATTCGGCTACACGCTCTATCCCTAATGGGCCTCTCTTCCGTCAATATCACCCTAATGAGCTTAGTAAGATGGGCCTCCAACATGAGAACTCCTTTTTCAAGGTAACTAGTAATTAATTCTCCATTATCACATTATTTAACTTATTATTGTTCATCATACTTGCCATAATATTTGATGTTTATCGTAACACATTCATTTCTAGTATAACCATATCCTATTTTCATCGCTCATTCTCAATGGTCTCCATCTCAATTAATGTCATGCTCATACCTCTCCTAGACTACATGTAATATAATTAAATTCACCACAACTCCCTCAATATCTCTCACACAAATTAAGTTACCACAATAATAGTATACCAACAAGTTAAATGCTTTCATTATTTAGATTTTTGACACATTTCTTTGTTTTGTAAAATTCTCCTCTAATACACTTACAAAGTTCTTGGTATTGAGATATAATTAAGTCGGCCCAACTATATTTTAAAATGTTTCACACATGGACACAGTTATATAAGATATATTATTATCATAATAGATGGATAACTTGTTCATTAAATTTTATTGAACTCAGCCAAAAGAAATTTATGTATAAAAAGTTTAAACGTTTCAATATAAATCGTAATAACAAAAACAATGAGTTTAAAATGATTGTACAAAGTACGTGGATTTTTGTTTCATTTAAATTTTGAATTGTTTTGGATATTAATAAATTTTTGAATAATAAAAAGTCAGAAGGTGGATTAAATACTTTGTATAAGAATATGGGATTGACCAAGTTCTCATGTATTAGAATGACGCAGTAGTGTTAGTGTGCCTTGACATGAGTATTGTTATTATGTTATCTTTGGATTTTTGCTAAATTTTTTAATTAAATTACTTTTATTTATAATTATAGAAAACAATGAAGAAAATGCTCCACCGATTTTATTTATCTTTGGATTGTTGGTGAAGTTGAAGTATCCACCAACTTCTGCCTCCTAGCACGACCTGGCGTCAAACTAGAACAGTTGAAACGTGTTCTAGGACATCCACAGGTCAGCAATAATCTATGATGTGATGTCACAATTATATATCGTCTTATATAGTTCAATACTTCAATTTATCAATTGACAACTTGTTGCTCATCGGCAGGCACTTGGGCAAACCAAAACGTTCCTGGGTAACCTGGGTGTTGAAAAAGACATTGTTATTGATGATCCATATTATGCTCAGGTGATCTCCAGTTATCTAATTGTCATCCCGTTCAATATTTGTATCAGTCACCTTTTTCCCTAAACCACATTGTTTGGTCCAGCTTATACTATCATATAAGCAAGAAACCACTGGTCTTGTAATTGGTACCGCCGAAGACCACACTGGTGTAATCGGAAGTGAAAAAGCTGTTGGATTATATAACTTGCACGTAGTTGCAAGAGGAATCCAGGTAAAATTTCTTGAATCATCTGGTTTCCTTATTTACGTTTAGTCTAGGAGGTTATATTATATATGTTCATTAAATATGACATTTATAATATATGATTTCTTGGTGCTGGACAGGAATAAGGGAAGTATTACCCGTTTCTGGATACTAGCTAGAGATCCTATAGTTCCTACAAATGATGGGTCCTTCAAAGTATGTAGCGGAAAATTCTTTAAATTTTTCATCAGTAATTTCTTGTTTTAAATTTCCTATGCAAGTTCTTTGTGTTCCTTTTCGGACGAGCCTTGTATTCACTCTGCGAGAAAGCCCTAAAGATGTGCATAAAACCCTTTCAGTATTTGCAACCAGTAAAACATTAAAGCTCACAAAGGTAAGCATGCTACAAAGGAAACTAAATCAATTATGTGAAGCTAGTGAATATGTACAAATTAAAAGTTGTTTCTCTTGGTCGTGGTTGTAGGTTGTGAGCAGGCCTCAAAGAAATATACTACCGAATGTGGCTGATAGATCCACTGAAGGGTGAGTAAGTTGTATTTTTCTTAGTCCACTGTTTTCAGGATTCGAAGAAAATATATAATTTATTTGACATCTTTTTTTGTAAACACTAACAGAATTAAACAGTTCGTAATTCGGCTTATATGTAACGGTCATTCATTAATGCAGGTGCTTTGATTATCTCTTTTATGTTGATTTTGAAGTCAGGGAAGAGTCAGATGTAGAGTATGTCGTCACAAAATTTAAGGTTTGGTTTACTCCACCTAAACACATTAAATTGGAAGACATATCATTGATCTTATTCAATGTAAAAATAGCCCCTAACTTCGCAATGTAGGAATCACCGACCAGTTACCTACTTGTTCGTAATAACAAATTTTGCTTCCACCCAGAAAATATAGAGGTCATAACCACGATGATCGGTATAAATCTCTCACATAGGTAAATTGTTATGGTAATCTGATTATATGTTAAATGTTACAGGATTTCGCTACATCGGTTCGTATACTTGGATCATATCCAATAATAGAAGTCAACAATGGTGCTCGATGACCGACTCGATTAATTGGCTACTTGACCAATTCAATATATTTTTGTAAATTAATTTGTAGATCTTATTTTCTTCTTGTTATTCAGACGTATATTACAATCAGTACGTTATATTATTTTTTAAAATACAACTTTATTTACATATAATAAAACTAAAAACAATTACGTTAAAGTGCGTTTAAACTTTTTGGAGTTGTTTGACAAACAAATCAAAAACTAATACTCATTCCATGAAAAAAAACAAAAAAATTATCTCACTACCAGCATGACAAAAAATTATATCACTACAAAAAAACAGAGCAAAACCGACCGCCAAAAACGGTCGGTTAAAGCCAAAAACGGTCGATTTTATCACTAAACCCGACCGGAGACGCTGGTCGGTTGTAACCTGGTCGGTTATAAAGAATTGGTCGGGTTTAAAGACGAAAACCGACCGAAATGTCGGTCGGTTTTGCTTATTTAAGAAAGTCGCTACCCTGGGCCCTGCAATGCCATCTGGAGCCACGTGGACGCCACAGCCACGTGTAAAGTTATAACCGACCGACGTCGGTCGGTTTAAATGTTTGACCAAAATATGGTCAATCGTTCTAAGAATAATATAACCGACCGGTAGTGGTCGGTTATAATTGGTTGACCAAAAAAGTCAAATTTGTTGAAGGCACTAAAACCGACCGTCTGTGGTCGGTTACAACATCTTGACCAGAAAAGTCAAATTTGTGGAGGGCAATAAAACCGACCGCCTATGGTCGGTTATAAACGTTTGACCAAAAAAGTCAAACAAAAAGAATGACCTTATAACCGACCGACCGCGGTCGGTTTCCCATAACCGACCGATTCACTTGGTCGGTTAACGAGCAGACCGCTTGCAGGGCTTAAAACCGACCGTATATAACCGACCGGTCTCCCAAAGATAACCGACCGCGTTATAAGCAATCGGTCGGTTTTCTGGCTTTTTCGAATGGTAACCGTGGTCGGTTATGTATTTAGCGGTCGGTTTTGTCTGTGAATTGAATGGTAACAGTGGTCGGTTTTGTCTATATTCGGTCGGTTTTCTAGGTTTTCTATCAAAAAAAAAATATTCCTGCTGTTTCTATATACTGCCATACCTGCTACCAACAACCAACAACCAACAATCAACAATATCCAAAATAACATAAACCACAACACCATATATAACAACAACAAAATGTACCATAACTACAATCCCAAACATCAAACATATAATTGTCTACAAGGGCAAACCAAAAGCCCTTCACAAGCATTAACCAAATTTCAAATCCAACTTAAACCCAATATTCAAAACAAAAATATTCAAAAGCCAAACTAATCTAATTTACATCTGAATCGGAAGCAGCTCCATCCGCAGCGGCACTAGCACCCGCTCCGGTGGCAGCACTAGCATCCGCTCCCGAAGCAGCACTAGCATTGGCACCCGCATCAGCACCGGCTTCGGGTCCTCTGCGTTCCTCCTCCGACAGCTCCTCTGGATCAGTATAATCCTTCTCCGCTGCGAGTCTGCGTTCCTTTTCCTAATTGAACATATAATAGACAATGACAACCAATAAGACAATAAGCATACTCAATCAATACAAGTAGATAACAAATATGAATTCGTACCTCTTCAACCTTCCTTTCCATTTTGAGGAGTATATCCTCGACCATCGACCCCACAATGTGTACCATCTCCCCACCAATCATAGAATTCCATTGAACCCTTGTACTTGGATCGGCAGCTGGATCGGAGGCCTCTAGTGCCGTCTTTGCAAAATTCACGATCTCTTCTTCAGACATTTGTCGCTGAAATTGAAGGGGGTTCGCACGGACCTCATTGAGCACATTGCGCACGACCGAGAGGTACACATTGTCGGGAATGACGGCTTCTTGTCTCTGACCGGAAGATCCACCGGCTTCGCCTCTTGTTGAATCCTGTAATGTGAGGCGAGAGTCGGAATAAGTTGACTAGCACGAGCCTCGGGGAATCCAACAAGGTAGTCCTTCTTAGGCTTTTTGCCTTCGGGAACTCCGGTTGCTGACAACCACCATTCCAAGAGCTCGTCTCTATCCCCAATTTGTGTAATCGACACCAGCATGCTTTCTAGAATAGAAGCATATCGTGTCTACAGAGAAATGTGCATCAATCAGTACATTAAACAACTTAAAAAGTAAAATGGACATTGAAACTTTAAGAAAAAACACAAGACAATCATTTAATTACCGCTATGGCCATTGCAGCCGGCGTGGTATACACGGGGTGCTCGGGATCACTTCCAACCCTTGTATGCGTCCGGTTCCATACTTCAAGGCGAGTTGGATTCTTTCCTCGTTCTTTCCTTTTCATTTCCTTCCAAAAACAATTTAAATCATCAATATAATATATATGTGAATTAAATCTTAATTAAGAAATTAAGGTGTGTATGATAATAGATATTTATATATACCTCCTTCACTTTATTAAAAGACCGAGCACCGGCACTATGCAACTGCTCGACGTTCTTGCGGTTCGTAGATCCAACGGATGACCTATGCAAGTGCCCCTCATTCTTTTCCCAATAATTTAATAAATCCTTCCAAAAAAGTTCGGACCAATATCCAGGTCTTAAACTCAATTTTGATTTTCCGCTTTCCTTTGATTTTTGCTCAATATTTGTCTTGAGCTCATTCAACGTCCTCTTTATTGTGTTCTTGATATGCTTCTCAATTATATTTTTTGCTTCGGACCGGCTTTGTCCCTTTTGTTGCTTGAAATATAACTACAATTATAATAAAACAAAGATAAATTACATACATATGGTTAGACTATTTACACATAATACAAATAAATAAAAAAGCATGCATACAAATCACAATGTGAGCATAAGAAGAGTAGCTTATATTAAATTCCTCGACTACATGTTTAAGCCATTCATCATCATATTCAACAATGTCGGTGAACGTGTAATGTCCAACCGGCCACCTTTCACGAACAATAGCAAGCAAAGTCTTCTTTGGTTGATCATATACTACCAAAATGTGAAAAGAGATTATATGTACATATATATGTATGTCAACAAAATTTAAACAAGTGCAAGATACAGATATATATATAGATATACATATATATATGTAGATATACATATATATATATAGATAAGTTACTACAAGTAGACTTACTGTCCTCCTGAAATATTGATACGGATTGGTTTCGGAGGGACTTTTCCAAACAAACCGGCTGAATGGGATCGTGGCCTCCTAACTACCCTTTGTCTTGGAACTTCCTCTTCATTCGGATTCTCCCCGCCTTCATCCGAATCAGTTGGCTCATCACGTATAGCCAAGGTGCTAGAGTTTCCTTTACCCTTCCGGGTGGAAATTGTCTCCTTGGCTTTCCCTTTTCCCTTGCCTTTCGTTGTCTCCTTGGCCTTCCCCTTGCCCTTGCCTTTTCTTGCCATTAAGGCAATGATCATCACCACAAGGATGACAAACCACCACAAGGTGCCCTAATCAAACACCATAAACACCATTGGTTAGAATATGAATCAAAAAATAATCGACTTTAAATGGAAACCACAACCCCTTATGAATCAAAATGCAAACCACAACCCCTTAATTATATCACATAAATTTCATTCACAACCAATTATGCAAACCACAACACCTTATGAATCGACTCCTTTTTGAACATATAAACGCCAAAATGAATGAAACCACAACCCCTTATGAATCAAAATGCCAAAATACAAACCACAGCCCCTTAATTATATCACATAAATTTCATTCACAACCAATTATGCAAACCACAACACCTTAATTATATCAAAATGCCAAATGCAAACCACAACCCCTTAATACAACCACAAAACCAAATTCCAAGCCCTCCTTATGAATGTGAGTACAAATATACACAAAATAAAACCTACAAAAATATAAAAAAAAATAAAAAACAGAGATTTCCAAACTAACATATACAAATTAACATATACAAACTAAAACTAACATATACAAACTAAAACTAACATATACAAATATACACAAACTAAAACCTATCGTTTTCATTCTCATGAAATAACCGACGACAAGAACTTGCATGTAGATTTTCAAACTAACATATACAAATTTTATATACATACAATGCATACATATAAAAGCTTGAAAACTAAACAAATTAAACAAAATGAAGTTCAATAGAGCTCTATACTAACACAAATTTAAGCTCTATAACAATTGAACTTGAAAAAAGTTAGGAGAGGGTTTCGGATTCTACCATTGAAGAGGATTTTGGAGAGGGTTTTCGATTCTTGATTCTTGCCGCCATTGCACTTGATTCTTGATTCTTGCCGCCTTGAAAGAGTTTGCAGAGTGTTTGATTCGAGTTCTTGAGTTCGTCGGTGTTTGGAGAGCGTGCAGCAGTGTTCGTGTGAGAATAAAAGAGGAAAGGGGGGCTTTTTTTTGTTTATATACTGACGCGACAAAACCGACCGGTCACACGGTCGGTTTTGACCTGGAAATCTGCGCAGAACCATCAAACGACGTCGTTTCTGTCGCGCGGGTGTTTTATTTTTTCACGAAAAATTTCATTTTCCGCGTAATTTCAAGGTCGGTCGATTTTATTGTCCAATCGGTCGGTTTTGTGTTTTTGAAAAAATATTTTCTTAATTTAATATTTTGTTTATATATAGTAATAATAAAAGTGTATTTCGATTCATCGAAATCATATGATTTTTTGTATCGACGTTGATGAGATTATTTTACTAACATCCGTACGGTTGGATCATTTAAATAATAAAACATCAATTTTTGATTAATTAAGAGTGAACGAGGTAATTCAAAATAAGACTTCTGGTATATGATCAGTCTTCTGTTTAGGGGATCCGTACATATAAGAATGTTTTTTAAATTGTCTAAAAAATTAAAACATCTTAGTCAAGTTTATAATTAACATGTGTGACTTCGTAACGTGAAAATTAGGCGAACCGGGTTTTTTAAAAATATTTTCTTAATTTAAAATTTTATTTATGTAAATTTTCACAATAAAAAGGTTATGAAAGTGTATTTCGGTTCATTGAAATCATCTAAATTTTTGTCTCGAGGTTGATGAGATTATTTTATTAACATCCGTACGGTTGGATCGTTTAAATAATAAAACATCTATTTTTGAATAATTAAGAGTGAACGAGGTAATTCAAAATAAGACTTCTGGTATATGATCAGTCTTCTGTTTAGGGGGTCCGTACAAATAAGAATGTTTTTTAAATTGTCTAAAAAAATTAAAACATCTTTGTCAAGTTTATAATTAACATGTGTGACTTCGTAACGTGAAAATTAGGCGAACCGGATTTTTTAAAAATATTTATGCAAACTCGGTTGGTTTTACACTAACGCGGTCGGTTTTCTGTCTCAGAAATGGAACAGTCGGTCGGTTATATTTGAAATCGGTCGGTTTTCTGCTTTTTAGAATGGCAACCTTGGTCGGTTATATAACAAATTGGTCGGTTTTCTGCTTTTTGAATGGTAATAGCGGTCGGTTTTAAGGTTAGTCGGTCGGTTTTCTGCGCATTTTAACAAAAAAAAACAAGGTTTTGTTGTTTCCTTTCTCTGCCTTTACCTGCGACCAAACCAACAACCATCCAACAAACCAATAAAGCTATAATCAATAATTTCATGAAAGTTGAAGTACTAAATTCAACAACATCATAAAATATTCAATTTTATTAATCAATTTCATCAAATCCATCATCATAATCATCATCTCCATCCCCATTATTTTCATTCTCGTCATCACTTCCTTCTTCTTCTTCTTCTTCTTCTTCTTCTTCTTCTTCTTCTTCTTCTTCTTCTTCTTCTTCTTCTTCTTCTTCTTCTTCTTCTTCTTCTTCTTCTTCTTCTTCTTCTTCTTCCTCTTCTTCTTCTTCCTCTTCCTCTTCTTCCTCTTCCTCTTCTTCCTCTTCCTCTTCTTCCTCTTCCTCTTCGTCCTCTTCCTCTTCGTCCTCTTCCTCTTCGTCCTCTTCCTCTTCGTCCTCTTCCTCTTCCTCTTCATCCTCTTCTTCATCTTTGTCTTCTTCTTCTTGTTCATCTTCTTCATGTCGAACGAATGGTAAGGAACCATATTGTGCAAAATCAACAAATATAGAGAATGCACTAGTAGCATTTGATCTATCTTCTTAATAAGCTTCTTCAATATCATTTGATATTTTGATAGATTCGCTTATCGGACGACTTTTAGACTTGACGATCGTAAAATATTTGCCATGTGGATTCAATACACTGGGAGCATAGTAAACCTGGGAAGCTTGACTAGCCAAAATAAAAATCTCATCCGACTTCAATCTTGAAGTAATATCCACGGTCACGACCCTATTTTTATCAATCACAACACCATTTCCGACACTATCAAACCATATACATTTGAATAAATATACATAATTTCCTCCTTGATAAATAAGCTTGACAATTTCCTCCAATTGTCCATAATAATCACTATTGTTATCATGTGAAGTGCCCTTAATAATGACACCGGAACCGGAAGAAGTTCTCGTATAAAATTTGTATCCATTGACTTTACAAGTCTCAAATGTCATTACCCGCATAGCCGGTCCCTCAAACAAATATTGAAGAAGAGGTCGGTTTACATCATCTCGTCCAACCTAAAAATATTAAAAATATATTGATGAAATAAATTCAAATTTCAAAGGAAATTGAAAAAACTGTATATACCTTTTTCAATAACCAATCTTTAAATCGGGTCTTTATGTAACAATCTAATTGTTGAGGTGTTGTCTCCGGACGTTGACTCATAACACGATCTGTAAACCGCCTGAAATAAATTATAATAAATTATCAATAAATTATAATAAATTATCAATAAATTATCAATAAATTAAAATAAATTATCAATAAATTATAATAAATTATCAATAAATTATAATAAATTTAAATAAATTTAAATAAATGATACCTTAGATAAGGTTGAATTTCTGGAGAGTTCAGAAATACATATTCTTCTGCTAACTTTCGCTCTTTATCGGTCAAATAACGACTTCCCTCTTTACCAAGACATTCAATTTGATATTCAAAAACTTCTAATTTTTCGGAGCCATCACAATCAAAACGAGCTTCATTGCGACGTATTTTATTATGAATTGAGTCCGTGGCAAAGTAGAAGGAACAAAAATTAAGAACCTCCTCTTCCATATATTGTTCGGCAATTGATGTAACGTCTATAATATTTGACTCATATATATATATTACAGTATTTCATTTTTGGTGATATATAAAATTTCGTGTTTTAATTGCCAAACTATGTGAATTTGACTCGTTTATCGTTACATGACTTTCGTATGTCGTTAAAATGTACTTATATGACTTTTGGCGAATAATTCTCGCTACGCGATTAAATAATATTACTAGTTGCGACGGTTTTGACTTTACATTAATAAATGTGATCGTTGCCGTTACCCGATTAAATAATAGTAAAGATATATGCGATTTAGTGATATTTGATAAATTGCGAGTAGCCGATAAACTTTAACTTGTAAAATAGCGTTTGGTATATATATTCTTCTCGAGGTTTTACGTGTATTATATTCGTGTTTTATATTCATGTGAAATGTGACTATTAGAGCTCTACTTGTAATATTTCTTTTAAAATTCATTTCTTGTCCAAAATTTGTGAAAACTATTATATTAAACTTCTAAAATCCCATATTATTTGTGTTATTAATTTCATGATTTATAGATTTGTACTTTATTTACTAAAACTCATTTTTTTTAATACTCTTTTAATCACACTTTTATTAATTATCAAAAGACTACATTACCCTTGCATGCATTTTACACTAACACTTGAGGAAAGGATAAGCTAGTCATTTCTACACCCACTACCACTTTTCTAGTCAAAAGAGGGGTCAAAGCAAGCATATAGCTCCACTTGTCACACCCCCTTTCACCCACCAAAACCCTCATCTCACTCCACTCTCTCTCATTTCTCTCATTTCTCTCTACTCTCTTCTCTCCCTCTCGGCTGAATCTCTAAACCCTCCCCTCTCTCCACCATTTTCTTCCATTCTTTTTCATTTCAAGCTTTTGGAGGCCAAGACTTTCACTCTCTAAGCTTGCATCTTCACTTGAGGTTAGAACTTATGTTGCATGTTGAATTTGGAGCCGAAATGGGGCTTTGATCCTTGTGGATTTAGAGTCACCATTTTGGAGGTTCCTATATGATGATCTTGATGTGTTTTTGGTGAGGTTTTACATCTCATTTTAGCCAAAAAGCACTTGTTCATCACCCTCGGCAATGAACTCAAAGAGAGCCGAGGGAATGGTTTGGTTTTTTTGAAGTTTTGATGGTTTTTGAGTTTGATTTCTTGTATATTCGAAGGGTGTGATGCTTTGGTAAGAATTTGGTGTGATTTCAGCCCTTGCATGTTAGTATTTTGATGTTATATGATGAGATAAAGCTATGTATAAGAAACTCTAGTGATGCATGTTGGGTTATGTGAAAACCGAGTGTTAAGCTTTGAATTTGAGTTTTGTATGTGATTTTTGAGTAATGCATGCCATGTTCTAAGTGTTAAAATGATAGTTTATGGTGTGTATGATGATATCTAGTAATAATCAGTAGCTATTATGTGAACACCATGTTGATATACTCGAAATTTGCTCATATATGCTCCCTGAAAATTCTGCTCTGTTTTTGGTTCATTGTTTCACTTCGGCATTGAATTTTTCATGGTTATAAATTGTGGGATCTTGCTTGGTGAAGATAGACAGTAGATATATGTATATTGTAGAATAGGATTGTGGCTTGGTTTGTTGGTTTGAGGAGTTTTGAAGGGTGTTAAGGTGGAAGGAGACACACACACACACCATGGCAGATTTTTGCACCTTAGAAACCATGAGAATTAGATGTGTCATGCTTAGGCCCTCATAGGCCCAAGTCTCCTGGAGTTGGGACTTGATGTATACAAGTCTACAGTAGCCATAAAAGTCATAAAAACCATCATTTACATAGATGCACACACACATCTTTGAGTATAGGGCAGAACAGGGCATTTTAAGATTAAATGTGTCCTTGAGTGGTTAACACCTTGTCAATGATGAGGCCCTCATGAGGCCTTGATTTAGATAAGCTTAGGGTAGTATTAGGAAGCTATTTGAGTCACTGGATTGGTGTAGTGAGTGAGTTTAGTGAGTCTCAAGTTGTTAAGTTCATGGCAGTCCCCACAGCAGGGCAGAGTGCTCTGTGCCAACTTTGTTTAGAGGCCCAAGGAGGCCTGAGCAAGACCTTAGTGTCATTCCAAGTGCACAACTTATATTTAAGTCTTAAGTATCCAGTAGAGTCACAATTTCACCAAGGCACATAGTAGAAACACTTGTTTTTGCCAAAACCCCCAAGGGGTGCCAAACTGCCAAGGCAGAATGGTCACTTTGGTACACTAGTTTTTAAGGACCCATATAGGCAAGGCCTTTGAGTCAAACCACTTCATAATATTAGTTTAAGATTGTGTCAACCTTTAGAAATTGGTTTGGAGTCAATACCTTAAGTGGAGATGCCTCATTTCCACTAAGGGACACAAGTGTCACACATGGAGTCATACTTTAGAATTCACTTAAGATGCATTGCATTTGAGTGTGTCATCAGTGAGGCCTTGACCTCATATTGAGTCCATGAGTTAGTTTTAAGTCATATTAGATAGTGCAAGTTAGTTTAAGTCAATTCACTTAGTGTAGATGCATTCTTTTACCAAGGCACCCAAGTGTTGCCAAGGTAAGCATACTAGTGAGTCATTTAGGTTACACTTCACTTGTAAGTCTTGGGAGGTGGGGCACAAGTGTGCCTTACTATTAATTTGTTAATTTGAGGTCAGTAGAGTATAGTTAGGAGGTATTGGCCTTGGACCTTATGTGTTACTTGATTAAATGCTTAAGTGACTTAGGTGTAGTTAGAGATTCTTAAGTGATAATAGTTAAATGATAAAGTGCCATGCTTTACTTGTTATGTGCATTACTTGATGATTATATTAAGTTTAAGGGTATAATTATTATATATGTATATATTTATATATATATATATATATATAAACATTTATACGCGAAAGGGTAGTTAGTGACGAGGATACTATTAATTATAGGTGCAAGTAGGAGGCCAGGCAAGGAACCCCTAGAAGCATCACTTAGAACTGAATTACCTTATTACCCCTCGTGATCATCACTTTGGATTCCAATAATACCCTTAACACATGAATTACCTTTTTCATATGTTATTACCCTACACCCACATGATTATACTCCAATAGTCCTTGATGAATAATGAGAACTTGATACCCCACATTAACCTGAATTATCTCATTTGGAACCCTGATCTTAATAACATCCTTTACTTTTGAAAGATCACTTGTATTTTGAAAACACCCTTGCTTATAACTTGTCCTTGATCAAGACCCCTTTTTGAAAATGATTTGATTTGAAATGACCTTAAAAGGAATTGGATAATAATTTTATATTAAGACTGAGGCGCCAGTCTATTATTGCAGCATCAGTAGCGGGGAGCCTGATGTCTGTTTATGGCCAATGTGTGCCGAGGATCCTCCCTGGTTGAATCACTTTATGTGGTTCGGAGCTTGGTGTGGGCTGATCACCCCTCAATGCTCGTAGCGCTGTGTGTTTCCAATTCCAATAAATTGATACCCCACATTTCACCTGTACTTGTGTTTATACCTTGTGATATCTGTTGTTGCTTTTGCACTTGTTATATTGCATATTGTGAACTGTTTTATTTACTGCTTTCACTTGCTGAGCTTTATGCTCATATATATATTGTTGTTATAACCCTTCAGTGAAACCCGAGAATGGCCCGATTCAAGCAGACCGCACGTAAATCCACCTCAGGCAACGGGATTGCTTACCGCCGTATGATGGAGCAGGTTGGGAACTTTTAGTTCCCTAGTGGTTATCTTTTGAACTTTTGGGATTTAAAAACTGTAGTAATGACTTAGATTTAATTTGGATTCTATTTGGGTTGTAATAACTTTAGTTGTTGTTCATACTCATTCCTGGTGATCCGGGGATTGTGGATTTAGATTTTAGTTCTAATGTTTCATAACTCTATAATTCTAGTTTATTTATCGTTTATGCATGCTTTAGTCGGTTAATTATGTTGGGTCCGTCAGAGTTGGTATCAGAGCGACAGGTTTGAGTCACTGAACAACATAGGATAAATGAATATAAGATAGGATTTAGAGGTTAAGATGAATTTAGATCATGTGGGACTTGGGGCGTTAGAATCTTTTAAGTTTTCTCACCCTTTTTACTATAACCGCGTATATATATATATAACTGTTGGCATGCATCGTCATCTTCTAGTCCCGGATTCCCGGCTACTGTTCCGTTCCCGCTTTACGAGCAGATGGTGAGGCTTACTGACCGACTCGAGGGCCAGAACACGATTCTCCAGCATCGGATTGACCAGCTGTACCGTGAGGACTTTGATGATGAGGGCAACCGTCCCCGTTTGATTGCTAGGGTCGAGGAGATCATTCGCATGGCCGAGGACCGTTTGGCAGCTATTCCACCCTACCGCGAGCGTGAGAGCCGTATCACTTTGACCGCCATTACTGACGAGCTCCGCCGTGTGATTAGCAGTCTCCGTGAGCCAGTTGCCAGTCCATCAGCTTCACCAGCATCATCACCATCCCCCTAGACTATTCCTTAGTCTATTTTATCTCCGTTATCATGTTATCCGTACTTTGACTTTCATTCGTACTTTGTACCCCCGGATTGTTTCGGGAAGACTTTATTCGCACTTTATTTCCGTTCGTACTGTTCCGTACTTATCATTTGAACTAATGTTTAATCTCGCACTTTGGCTATTTATCTCATTTTGTCATTACATATATACCATGCTTAGACAGAAATTGCCATGTTAAACCTTTAGCACTTGATCATGTTTAAACTTTTCCAATATACCATGAATATGACTTTCACCGAATGATTGTACCTTTGCAATATGATACCTTAGACTCTAATAATACGCACACATACCATGATGCCATAATAATAACCATAAACCGTTACCATGTGAATAACTCTTGAATAATACCTTTGTACCCAATATTCCCTTTTGATATAACTTGTATGCATATATTGAACTGTGAATAAGCTTTTCTTGTCTACATTCAGAATCATGCCTCCTCGAAGAGCCCGCAACACCACCAATGAAAATACCGAAGAACCACCACCAACTTTGGCTCAACTTATGCAACTTCTTCACCAACAATCTGTTACCCTTGCTCAACAACAACAATTACTTCAACAACAACTCCAGCAACAACAACAAGCACCACCACCACCTACTACTTTCAAATCTTTTCAAGCTGTGAAACCACCCGAGTTCCGAGGAACTCAAGACCCTGTTGAAGCTCAATCCTGGCTAAAGGAGATGGAGAAGGCTTTCACTTTGGCTGTTGTAACCGATGATAAGAAAGTTGAATATGCCTCCTATTTTCTGAAAGATGAAGCGAACTATTGGTGGGAGTCAGCCCGTGCTTTAGAAGAAGGTGAGGTTATTGCTTGGGATAGATTCAAGAGGATATTTCTAGACAAGTATTTTCCAAGGTATATGCAAACTCAGATGGAGTTAAAGTTCTTTGAATTGAAGCAAGAGGGAATGACTGTTGGGGAATACGAGAAGAAATTTACAGAATTGGCAAGGTTCGTGGGAGATTATGTGGACACGGACGAGAAAAGAGCGAAGAGATTTCAACAAGGATTGAAGCCTTGGCTACGAAGCAGAGTGGCTGCATTTGAATTGGCCACATATGCTGAAGTGGTCCAGAAGGCAATGGTAATAGAAGGAGAAAGTGATCAGAATCAGAAGGAGAAGGATAACAAGAAGAGAAAGTTTGGGAATAATGGTGAAGGTTCGGCTCAAGGGAGCCAAAAAGGGAAGAATTTCAAGAAGTTTGGAGTTCAGAATCAAGGAGGTCCCCGAGGATTCAAGAAAGGTGATAACAGGAACGTGAGGAAGATTCAAGGACCGAGTGGTCAAAGGAGTCAACAAGCAAATTCAGAATGCAAGTTCTGCAACAAGAAGCACACGGGAAGTTGTAATAAGGCTGATATTGTCTGTTTCAAGTGCAACTCGAAAGGTCATTATGCAAACGAGTGCCAGAACCCGAAGCCTTCTATTACCTGTTTCAAGTGTGGAAAGACCGGTCATATGTCAAGAGATTGTAAAGCTCCTGGAACCAACAAGTTGATGCAATTGGCAGCTACCCCTTACAATCAAGGAATGACATCTTCTGCTCCGATTCTGCAACTACCTTCTACTCAAGTTTTTGAGTCTGCAACTCCTATTTTCCATCCCTCTTATCCGGCTCAAGCAAGGACATTTAACATGAATATCAAGGATGCTGTTCAGAGTTCTGAGGTTGTGGCAGGTACGCTTTCTGTCAACAACATCCATGTTAAAGTGCTATTTGATTCTGGGGCTACTAGATCTTTCATATTCGAATCTTTTGTTGGCAAGTTGAATTGTGCAATTGAACCATTAGATGAACCTCTTTCTATCATTGTTGCTAATCAAGAACAAGTATCTGTTAGAAGTATTTGCCCCCGATGTACTATAGAGATTTATGGCTTTACTTTTCTTGCTTCCCTTATACCTTTTCGATTAGGAGAGTTTGATGTTATATTAGGTATGGATTGGTTAGCAGAAAATGGTGCTCAAATAGACTGTAAGAAGAAGAAGATAATCCTTAAGTCTCCTCAAGGCAAGAAAGTAGAGTTTAAAGGGCAGAAACAAGCTAAGACATTCTTGACAATAATTGAAGCTAAGAAGTTGTTAAGGCAAGGTTGTGAAGGTTATTTGGCGCATGTAATTGATAGATCTAAAGAGACGCCGAATATAGAAAGTATTCCGATAGTTAACGAGTTTCTTGATGTATTTCCTGACGATCTTCCTGGATTGCCTCCCGACCGTCAAATTGAGTTTTCTATCGACTTAGCACCCGGCACGGAACCAGTTTCAAAGCAACCGTATCGAATGGCGCCGGCAGAAATGAAGGAGTTGGCCAAGCAATTGCAAGAGTTGTTAGACAAAGGAGTTATAAGGCCGAGTGTATCCCCGTGGGGAGCTCCAGTTCTTTTTGTGAAGAAAAAGGACGGAAGCATGAGATTGTGCATCGACTATAGAGAATTGAACAAGTTGACAATCAAGAATAGGTATCCTTTGCCTTGAATCGACGACTTATTTGATCAACTCAAAGGAGCAACTTACTTTTCGAAGATTGACTTGCGTTCGGGATATCACCAATTGAAGATTAAGCCGGAAGACATTCCAAAGACCGCTTTTAGAACTCGGTATGGGCATTACGAGTTTCTAGTTATGGCATTTGGATTGACAAACGCACCAGCCGCCTTCATGGATTTGATGAACCGTGTATTCAAGAAGTATTTAGACAAGTTCGTCATTGTATTCATCGACGATATTCTCATATACTCGAAATCTGAAGAGGAACATGCTGAACACCTGAGGATAGCTTTGGAAACTTTAAGGAAGGAGAAGTTATATGCAAAGTTCTCAAAATGTGAATTTTGGCTACGAGAAGTGCAGTTCTTAGGGCATATTGTTGGAAGTGAAGGAATTCGAGTGGATCCAGCAAAGATAGAAGCTGTGATGAATTGGGAGAGGCCGAAGACCCCAACTGAAGTTAGAAGTTTCATGGGATTGGCCGGATATTATCGAAGGTTTGTGCAAGATTTTTCGAAGATTGCAGTACCGTTGACAAGATTGACTCGGAAGAATGAGAAGTTTGAATGGACCGACAAATGTGAAAAGAGTTTTCAAGAGTTGAAACAGAAGTTAGTCACCGCTCCAGTTCTAGCTTTGCCAGATGATCAAGGAGATTTTGTTATCTACAGTGATGCGTCATATAAAGGATTAGGTTGTGTCTTAATGCAACACGGGAAAGTGATAGCCTACGCGTCAAGACAACTCAAGCCACACGAACAAAGATATCTGACTCATGACTTGGAATTGGCAGCAATTGTGTTTGCTTTGAAGCTTTGGAGACACTATCTTTATGGCGAGAAGTGTGAAATATTCACGGATCACAAAAGCTTGAAATACATTTTCACGCAAAAAGAGTTGAACATGAGGCAGCGAAGATGGTTGGAATTGATTAAAGACTACGACTGCACGATTAACTATCATCCCGGAAAGGCGAACGTAGTAGCAGATGCGTTAAGTCACAAAGAAAGGTTGAATATGCTGACCATGGCTCAAGAACTATCAGAGGAATTTGAAAAGATGGGAATTGAAATTCGAGCTCCTAGTGCACCTACAGAAATGATTCATACCATGACCTTTCAGCCTGAATTGATGGAAAAGATTAGGAAGTGCCAAGAAGAAGTGATGAATGAAAAGATGAATGAGTTAACCGGAGAAGAAATCTGCACACAGAAAGACAACCAAGGAATCTTGAGGTTTTCATCAAGAATTTGGATACCAAATGTGGAGGAATTAAAGAATGAAATCTTGAAGGATGCTCACAATTCAGAGTTTTCTATTCACCCCGGAAGCACAAAAATGTACCAAGACTTGAAGCAAAACTTTTGGTGGCCAGACATGAAGAAGGAAATTGCTCAATGGATCAGTAAATGCTACACTTGTCAAAGGGTAAAAGCTGAACATCAGAAGCCAAGTGGATTGATACAGCCGTTAGAGATACCAGAATGGAAGTGGGAGCACATTGCAATGGACTTTATAGTTGGATTGCCAAGGACGAAATCTAATCATGATGCTATTTGGGTATAATTGATCGGTTGACCAAGTCGGCTCATTTTCTGCCAATTAACGAGAGATTCTCAATGGACAAGCTGATTCACATGTATTTGAAAGAGATTGTTACTCGTCATGGAGTTCCAGTATCTATTGTGTCGGATCGAGACCCTCGTTTTAACTCGAGATTTTGGAAGCAATTTCAAGAACATTTGGGAACCCGACTCAAGATGAGTACTGCCTATCATCCACAAACGGACGGACAAAGCGAGCGTACAATTCAAACTATCAAAGACATGTTGAGGTCTTGTGCTTTGGACTTCAAAGGAAATTGGGACGAGCATTTGCCTTTGGTTGAGTTTTCGTATAATAACAGTTATCATGCCAGCATTGGAATGCCCCCGTACGAAGCTCTTTATGGAAGGAAGTGTAGATCTCCGATATATTGGGATGAAGTTGGAAAAAGGGAAATTGAGTCCAAGATTCATTGGTCCTTTAGAAATTCTGAGCAGAATTGGGAAAGTGGCGTACGAATTAGCCTTACCGCCTCAAATGCAGCACGTTCACAACGTTTTCCATGTCTCATTGCTTAAGAAGTTCAACCCCGACACCAAGTGCATCATAGAGAATGAACCAGTTGAGATAGAGCCCGATTTGTCTTATATCGAGCAACCGGTTAGCATTCTAGATAGAAAGGATAAGGTGTTAAGGAATAAGACAGTTCCTTTAGTTAGAGTTTTGTGGAGAAATCCCAAGGTTGAAGAATCAACGTGGGAATTAGAAAGTGATATGTTAGATAAGTATCCTCATTTGTTTACTTAGATTCTGGGGTCAGAATCCTTTTAAGGGGGGAAGGATGTAACGTCTGTAATATTTGACTCATATATATATATTACAGTATTTCATTTTTGGTGATATATAAAATTTCGTGTTTTAATTTCCAAACTATGTGAATTTGACTCGTTTATCGTTACATGACTTTCGTATGTCGTTAAAATGTACTTATATGACTTTTGGCGAATAATTCTCGCTACGCGATTAAATAATATTACTAGTTGCGACGGTTTTGACTTTACATTAATAAATGTGATCGTTGCCGTTACCCGATTAAATAATAGTAAAGATATATGCGATTTAGTGATATTTGATAAATTGCGAGTAGCCGATAAACTTTAACTTGTAAAATAGCGTTTGGTATATATATTCTTCTCGAGGTTTTACGTGTATTATATTCGTGTTTTATATTCATGTGAAATGTGACTATTAGAGCTCTACTTGTATTATTTCTTTTAAAATTCATTTCTTGTCCAAAATTTGTGAAAACTATTTTATTAAACTTCTAAAATCCCATATTATTTGTGTTATTAATTTCATGATTTATAGATTTGTACTTTATTTACTAAAACTCATTTTTTTTAATACTCTTTTAATCACACTTTTATTAATTATCAAAAGACTACATTACCCTTGCATGCATTTTACACTAACACTTGAGGAAAGGATAAGCTAGTCATTTCTACACCCACTACCACTTTTCTAGTCAAAAGAGGGGTCAAAGCAAGCATATAGCTCCACTTGTCACACCCCCTTTCACCCACCAAAACCCTCATCTCACTCCACTCTCTCTCATTTCTCTCATTTCTCTCTACTCTCTTCTCTCCCTCTCGGCTGAATCTCTAAACCCTCCCCTCTCTCCACCATTTTCTTCCATTCTTTTTCATTTCAAGCTTTTGGAGGCCAAGACTTTCACTCTCTAAGCTTGCATCTTCACTTGAGGTTAGAACTTATGTTGCATGTTGAATTTGGAGCCGAAATGGGGCTTTGATCCTTGTGGATTTAGAGTCACCATTTTGGAGGTTCCTATATGATGATCTTGATGTGTTTTTGGTGAGGTTTTACATCTCATTTTAGCCAAAAAGCACTTGTTCATCACCCTCGGCAATGAACTCAAAGAGAGCCGAGGGAATGGTTTGGTTTTTTTGAAGTTTTGATGGTTTTTGAGTTTGATTTCTTGTATATTCGAAGGGTGTGATGCTTTGGTAAGAATTTGGTGTGATTTCAGCCCTTGCATGTTAGTATTTTGATGTTATATGATGAGATAAAGCTATGTATAAGAAACTCTAGTGATGCATGTTGGGTTATGTGAAAACCGAGTGTTAAGCTTTGAATTTGAGTTTTGTATGTGATTTTTGAGTAATGCATGCCATGTTCTAAGTGTTAAAATGATAGTTTATGGTGTGTATGATGATATCTAGTAATAATCAGTAGCTATTATGTGAACACCATGTTGATATACTCGAAATTTGCTCATATATGCTCCCTGAAAATTCTGCTCTGTTTTTGGTTCATTGTTTCACTTCGGCATTGAATTTTTCATGGTTATAAATTGTGGTATCTTGCTTGGTGAAGATAGACAGTAGATATATGTATATTGTAGAATAGGATTGTGGCTTGGTTTGTTGGTTTGAGGAGTTTTGAAGGGTGTTAAGGTGGAAGGAGACACACACACACACCATGGCAGATTTTTGCACCATAGAAACCATGAGAATTAGATGTGTCATGCTTAGGCCCTCATAGGCCCAAGTCTCCTGGAGTTGGGACTTGATGTATACAAGTCTCCAGTAGCCATAAAAGTCATAAAAACCATCATTTACATAGATGCACACACACATCTTTGAGTATAGGGCAGAACAGGGCATTTTAAGATTAAATGTGTCCTTGAGTGGTTAACACCTTGTCAATGATGAGGCCCTCATGGGGCCTTGATTTAGATAAGCTTAGGGTAGTATTAAGAAGCTATTTGAGTCACTGGATTGGTGTAGTGAGTGAGTTTAGTGAGTCTCAAGTTGTTAAGTTCATGGCAGTCCCCACAGCAGGGCAGAGTGCTTTGTGCCAACTTTGTTTAGAGGCCCAAGGAGGCCTGAGCAAGGCCTTAGTGTCATTACAAGTGCACAATTTAGATTTAAGTCTTAAGTATCCAGTAGAGTCACAATTTCACCAAGGCACATAGTAGAAACACTTGTTTTTGCCAAAACCCCCAAGGGGTGCCAAACTGCCAAGGCAGAATGGTCACTTTGGTACACTAGTTTTTAAGGACCCATATAGGCAAGGCCTTTGAGTCACACCACTTCATAATATTAGTTTAAGATTGTGTCAACCTTTAGAAATTGGTTTGGAGTCAATACCTTAAGTGGAGATGCCTCATTTCCACTAAGGGACACAAGTGTCACACATGGAGTCATACTTTAGAATTCACTTAAGATGCATTGCATTTGAGTGTGTCATCAGTGAGGCCTTGACCTCATATTGAGTCCATGAGTTAGTTTTAAGTCATATTAGATAGTGCAAGTTAGTTTAAGTCAATTCACTTAGTGTAGATGCATTCTTTTACCAAGGCACCCAAGTGTTGCCAAGGTAAGCATACTAGTGAGTCATTTAGGTTACACTTCACTTGTAAGTCTTGGGAGGTGGGGCACAAGTGTGCCTTACTATTAATTTGTTAATTTGAGGTCAGTAGAGTATAGTTAGGAGGTATTGGCCTTGGACCTTATGTGTTACTTGATTAAATGCTTAAGTGACTTAGGTGTAGTTAGAGATTCTTAAGTGATAATAGTTAAATGATAAAGTGCCATGCTTTACTTGTTATGTGCATTACTTGATGATTATATTAAGTTTAAGGGTATAATTATTATATATGTATATATTTATTTATATATATATATATAAACATTTATACGCGAAAGGGTAGTTAGTGACGAGGATACTATTAATTATAGGTGCAAGTAGGAGGCCAGGCAAGGAACCCCTAGAAGCATCTATACAGGAGTTTAGTAAGCTTTATCCAGGCAAGTGAAACTCTTCCTTTATACTTGCTTTACAATTGTGTACCCTGTGAACGTTGAATTACTGTTTACTTAGAACTGAATTACCTTATTACCCCTCGTGATCATCACTTTGGATTCCAATAATACCCTTAACACATGAATTACCTTTTTCATATGTTATTACCCTACACCCACATGATTATACTCCAATAGTCCTTGATGAATAATGAGAACTTGATACCCCACATTAACCTGAATTATCTCATTTGGAACCCTGATCTTAATAACATCCTTTACTTTTGAAAGATCACTTGTATTTTGAAAACACCCTTGCTTATAACTTGTCCTTGATCAAGACCCCTTTTTGAAAATGATTTGATTTGAAATGACCTTAAAAGGAATTGGATAATAATTTTATATTAAGACTGAGGCGCCAGTCTATTATTGCAGCATCAGTAGCGGGGAGCCTGATGTCTGTTTATGGCCAATGTGTGCCGAGGATCCTCCCTGGTTGAATCACTTTATGTGGTTCGGAGCTTGGTGTGGGCTGATCACCCCTCAATGCTCGTAGCGCTGTGTGTTTCCAATTCCAATAAATTGATACCCCACATTTCACCTTTACTTGTGTTTATACCTTGTGATATCTGTTGTTGCTTTTGCACTTGTTATATTGCATATTGTGAACTGTTTTATTTACTGATTTCACTTGCTGAGCTTTATGCTCATATATATATTGTTGTTATAACCCTTTAGTGAAACCCGAGAATGGCCCGATTCAAGCAGACCGCACGTAAATCCACCTCAGGCAACGGGATTGCTTACCGCCGTATGATGGAGCAGGTTGGGAACTCTTAGTTCCCTAGTGGTTATCTTTTGAACTTTTGGGATTTAAAAACTGTAGTAATGACTTAGATTTAATTTGGATTCTATTTGGGTTGTAATAACTTTATTTGTTGTTCATACTCATTCCTGGTGATCCGGGGATTGTGGATTTAGATTTTAGTTCTAATGTTTCATAACTCTATAATTCTAGTTTATTTATCGTTTATGCATGCTTTAGTCGGTTAATTATGTTGGGTCCGTCACAATTGAACCCTCGACTCGCGCTTTATTACCAACCTTTTGTTTAAATTTCCCTAATAACCGTTCAATTGGATACATCCAATGCAAATAAGCGGGTCCTGCTAGTCTAATTTCTTCTGCTAAATGTATTACCAAATGCTCCATCGAATCAAACCAAGTCTGAGGAAAAATTGTTTCCAATAAACACAAAGCTCTAATAATCGATTTCGTCATTAGATCCAAATCGGATCTCGTAATCACGGATGAACATAATTCTTGAAAAAAATTGGAAATCATTGTAAGGCATCCACAATTGGTCCCGGTAGAAGCTCGCGAATTGATAGAGGCAACAATTTTTGAAGGAAAATATGACAATCATGCGATTTAAATCCAAAAAACTTACACTCCTTAGCATTGCAACAACGAGATATATTTGAGACATAACCGTCTGGAAGTTTCAACGACTCAATCCACTGACATAGAATTTTGAGTTGTTTTCTACTAAGAGAGTACGGTGCTTTTGGTTTTTTGCCATTTTCATCAATCCACAAATGAGGCAACACACCGAAGTGTTTGCAATCCGACCTTGCCTTGTGGTGATCTTTTGACTTCTTACCCCCAACAATGGTAAAAAATATGTTCTCAAACACATTTTTTTCGGTATGCATGATATCAATGGAATGTCGCAAACTATGTGAAGACCAATAAGGGAGATCATAGAACATCGGGGCATGAGTCCAATGATGATCAACCCCATATCCATCACTTCTTTTCTTTTTGTTAGTCTTTCCGGGTGGTGGAAAGTCTATGCTATCAATCCAAGTTTTAACTTCCTCCCCGGATAAGCGTCCACGCCACAACCTTTTTTCCGAATGGTCAAACAAGCTACTCTTCTTACGCAATGGATCATTAGGTTCAAGAAAAATTCGGTTAGTGCCATGAAAAGAACATTTCCCAGAATGTTTTAACTGAAACCCCTGTACACTTCCCAAACACACTGGACATGCAAGCTTTCCTTTCCCCGACCAACCACTTACCATACTCATGACAGGAAAATCACTGATTGTCCACATAAGAGCCGCTCTCATGGTAAAATTTTGTTTTAGAGATTGGTCATATGTTTGCACTCCGGTATACCATAATGTCTTCAATTCATCAATGAGAGGTCTAAGATATATATTAATATTTTTCCCAATACTCTCCGGACCCGGTATAATATCCGTCAAAAATATATACGGTCTCTTCATACACATGGACGGCGGAAGATTATACACAACAATTACCACGGGTCATACACTATATGTTTTGTTACCCGTATTCCCAAACGGGTTGAAACCATCGGTCGCAAAACCAAGTCTTACATTACGAATTTCTTGAGCAAATGATGGATATCAGAGGTCAAAATTCTTCCATTCGTCTCCATCCGCAGGGTGAGATATTTCTTTTTCATTGACCTCTCGATTTTTGTAATACCTCATATGGTCGGATGTATGTGCCGACATATATAACCGTTGCAGTCGGGGAATCAAAGGAAAATGTCTTAAAATTTTTCTCGGAATTTTCTTACCATTTTTCCTTGATTTATCCAAATATCGATTACAACTACATATATCACACACAATTTTATCTTTGTCATCTCCATAAAATAGCATACAATCATTCTCGCACACATCAATTTTTTCATATTCCACCCTTAAACTTTTCATAACCTTTTTCATCTCATAATAAGACTCGGGTAATGTGTGATGTTTTGGTAACACGTCCATAATGATCTTAATCAAACTGTTGAAGGCTTTGTCACTACAATTAGACGCATTTTTGAACTCCAACAATTTTACGGTAAAACTTAACCTTGTAAATTTTGTGCAACCGAGATAAATAGGAGCACCATTTCCAACAATCGCCTTATAAAATTCTTTAGCACTATCATTAGGAGCTTCTTCAACATTAGTAGTACCCGTGGTATCATAAAATTCATGATTCGAACCGGCAAAATCATGTAACATGGAGTTGATATCAACATGATCATCTACTACCCTACGACATTCTCGCGTTTCACATGATTTTCGCTTTTTACTTTTTTGCGAAACCTCTCCGTGCGAAGTCCATATCGTATAACTCTCCATCATACCCTCGGATATCAAATGAAACCGAACATCATCTACCCCTAACCAATTCAAATTTTTACAAAGCTTGCAAGGACAATTCATCATACCTCCCTCCATTTTCAAGCTTGCAAAATTCAAAAATTCCTCTACACCTTCCCTATATTCTAAATTTAGAGTAATTTTATCTCGTTGCAACCGGTTACTAATCCAACTCTGATCAAGATTTGTCATCTACATAAATATATATACACACCACGTATGTATGAACATAACATATACACATTACAAATTATCCAAGAAATTTATATAAACAACATGCATACAAATTATTCTCAACAAAATAAATAAAAATCACAATGTGATCATAATTAAGAAGAGTAGCTTACTTTTTTTTTGATAATTGATTCCTTCCTTTCTTGTCCTTCTTGTCCTTCTTTTTCTTCTTCTCCTTCTTTTTCTTCTTCTCCTTCTTCTTCTTTTGATATTTGATAATTTCCAAGCTTTGTTGTATAATGAAAGTGGAGAGTAGTTTTTTACTTTTTAGCTCACACAAAACCGACCGCCTGTCAAAAATAACCGGTCAGTTATGTCTATTTTAACAAAACGCTGTTGTATCACTGCTAAAACGTACCTACCCTCCGTTTTTTAAATAATAAAATATACAAATGGCGGTCAAAACCGACCACCAGGTGGTCGGTTATGTCGCAAAATAAAACCGACCGTCTGTTTCTGGTCGGTTAACGAGCAGTGCGCTATTTTCCCAGCACTTAAAACCGACCATTTAAAACCGACCGATCAAAAGCGACCAACAATTCGGTCGGTTTTCTAGTACACAAACGACGTCGTCTCAGCACTTAGCCAAAATAAATCAAGAATTAAAAATAAAATAATCAAAACCGACCGCCGTCGGTTGGTTTTATATTACACAAACGACATCATCTCAGCACTTAGACAAATAAATCGAGAATTAAAAATAAAATAATCTAAACTGACCGTCATCGGTCGGTTTTATAATACGCATACGACGTCGTTCGTCGGTGCCGCTGAGCATTCTCATGACTTAGCCAAATAAATCGATAAATAAAACTAATAAACTCAAAACCGACCACAGTATCGGTCGGTTTTCTGCACTTGGTTATGGTATTAGCGGTCGGTTATGACGTAATCGGTCGGTTTACTGAGTTACGGCAATGGTCACCTCGGTCGGTTATGATTTTTGTCGGTCGGTTTTGTGGCTTACATTTTTAAAAAAATAATTTGACGGAACTGGTTTTATATCAGAAAACTCATAACAAATGCAACCATTTATTCGCAAGTCGTCTGATAAAAACCAGTCCCGTCAATGATAACTTCCCTAAAAAATTGTTTAATCTTCAAAATATTTCAAATTAAAATTTATGCTAATAACAAATTAAACTCACACATTTTATAAAATCAAACTCAAAAAATATATCAAAATCAAATCAAACTCAAAATCAATTAAAATAGATGAGTAATAACAATATTTAAATCAAATTCAAAGTCCAAAATCAAATAAAATTAATCTTAATAATATTTCAATTTCAAAATCCTATCAATTTCCTAAGCAATCAAGGGGTATGAATATTGGGAGTGTAACTCATAGCATTCAATACAAGGGTAATGGAAGGGTGACTCTTGGGATTGTAACACTAATACAATTCAATGTAGAGACTTTTTAGTTGCTTAACACTTGTGCTATAAAAAGGGATCTAATCTAACACAAATTAACTACAACTACTACAATCACAATCAAAATTACAATGGCAGACACAATCAACTACAACAACAACACCGTCACAATCGATGGAGTCTCCTAATGTGATATCCCGTAATTTTTAGAATAACATTAATAGATTAGTATTAATAAAAAGGGGATTAAAATTGGATTATAATTAGGATTTAAAATTGAATTAAGATAATAGAATTAGAATATGAATCAGACTTGTATTCGGATAACGGATAGGTTTAGGATTAGGGTTTCAAGACTCTATATATTGATTTTGTTCTCTCATTCTTTTATATACACTTTTGAGAGCCACCCAACCTTCTATTCGTTTTTATTACAAAAATTCGCAGGGCTTTATTCTCATAAATCAGCTGTCTTGTAAAATTCGTAGTAAATTCAATTCTTATCGGATTTCGAAGATTCTTGATGTTTCGGAAAGCTCTTTCAATCTCCTACAACTTTCGTTCACAATGTTTTCTCAGATTATGTTCGAACTGTTCTCAAAATTACAAAACTTAATCAGATCCTGCTTATTCTTTGAGTTCTGAATCAGCGGACGTTTTATTTAATTCCCAATTCGTTATAACTCCGATTTCGATGAGCCTTACCTTTTCAGAAAGGTCTTTTCGTTCTCCACGACTTTCGTGTTTTGAGTTTTTCCAGAAAACATTGTTTAGAGGGTCAAAACAGTATATTATTGGTCTGGGCAGATTGCAATCATGGAGATAATTGGAGTTTAAGATAAAGCCGGGGTTCGGGAGTTTAGATGGTCCGTTGTGAGGTTCGCTAGTGTTTGAATTTGCTATTTTCGAGGTACGGATTTCGTTCTCTTTTATTCAGCACTCTATCAGTGTTAGGTAAATTTGATTACCCTGTTTTGATCCTTTCTGTTCGATGTGTTCGTACGGATTCTACTCTTTTTATTCAGTGCTACTCCTTTCGATATTAAATGATTTTTATTTGTTCTCTTTTGATCCGTCCGATTTGCCAAGCTTGTTCTGTGCTATTCATTTAACTGTTTTGATTTCCGAAAAATATTTTAAAAATCTGTTTTGAGATATTCAAATATTCATTCTCCGATTTACAAAGAGTTTACAAAATTGTGATTTGTTCAGTTAATTTGAAATATCTGTACCATGTGATTTTAAAGTTGTGAAAACTATTTTGTTTTGAACCCTTAGAGAGATATAGGGTATACCGAGTTTCCTAGCTGTGGGGGTACTACAGCCATGTCTTTGCGGCACCATTGACATGACACTTCCGTGACAGTGTGATTGGTCACGGCGTATCCTTCTGTTAGCTCTTGGGAGGAGCTTTGGCCATTTTGATTATATGTTCAGGATACGTGGATGCATCCAGTTCAGTTTTGATATGATTTGTGATTTGACGGTGACGTTGTATATGCCGTACACGTTAACCGGTTTGTTGCACACATTAGGTACCCTATGATGTGTGTATTTGTATATGTTTTGATCTCGGTATGAAATATCCTAACCTTCGTTGCATCGGCCTATTTATTTTAAAAAAATTATTGTTTTATATGATGGTCAAAATATTTTAAATGTTTCTTGTTTTGTAAATGCTTCCAATCCGTACTGGGCATTTGGCTCATGCCGTATTCTTCTTCTGGCAGGTTCTTAGAGGGACCCGGGGCGGGGCTGTGTGATGGAGAGCTACCCTAAGTTACAGTGACTAAGACTTATGGACCATTAGTGTTGTTAAGATAGTTTTATTGTTTAGTGATTCTATTTATTCATGTTTATTGATTATTAGTGCTCTGTTTGCAGATTTTGGATTTGTATGTAACCTCTCGTCTTAATTTAAGATGGGGGTGTTACACCTATGGCATTCTCGACATCCCCGATGATATTTGGGTGGAAATGGATTGGGATTATAGAATCCCAATCATGTTCATGCATATACTCCAATTCTCAATTTCTCATTTAATTTAGCTCCCAAATAGCTACTTTTTTGAGTTGGACCACAAAGTTTTGAGGAAGCTTCAAAAGTAAAATCTTGGGGAAAGTCAGTAGTTGAAGAATTGAAAATGATTGAGAAAAATCACAACTCAAACTTTGTAGAACGTCCTTAAAAAGACAATGTAGTTGGATTTAAATGAGTTTGTCACATAAGTATTCTTCTAAGAGAGTAGAACGAAGGTGGTTTTTCAAAGTGTAAAAATGAATCAAACATCCTCTAATTTTTAAAAAGGATGATTGTTTTATAGTAACGGGAGTATTCTAAAGATAAAACATACAACACTAAAAATCATAATAATGGTTCAATGTGTATTTTTTGTACTCGCATTTTACATCAAATAAAAATTGGGTACTCAGGACTTTACTTGCATCTTAAGTTAATAAAGAAGTTCAACCAAATTAACACAATACATCAAATTGTCATGAATAGTAATATCCATTTATCAATTGCTCGAGTTTAGAATCCTATATTATAAATGGTGCTTTGAATAAAATTTAAGTACATATATCAATTGCTCCTAACTTTTTACCGTCGATATTATACATATATATGATATATATATATATATATATATATATATATATATATATATATATATATATATATATATATATATATATATATATATATATATCATGATCTTCTTACCATCTGTCCTTCCCCACTCGCTTCCACCATCCTTGACTTTGAACCACTACCATGCACGACAGGAAGCCTCTCCTGAACTAGTTGAATAGGTTGTTTGGATGCCGTGATTTTCAGTTGGCGGACTGGGCTAGGAATCTCTCCAGCTGAACGTCACCCGAGAGAGAATTTGTGCCTCTCATCATTTTGGCATCGATGGAAACTCTTCTAGAATCATGAGCAGTGGTAGATGCGTGGTTCTTTTTAAAGCTCTTATCGTTGTTGTTCATGTTCAATTCTATAGAATTCTAATCTATAGAAGTGCCCCCCCCCCCTGAAAATATGAGAATATATAGTTATTTTTAGAAAATTTGCTTGGTGCCCCCCTAAGAATATATTCCTAGATCCGCCCTGATCAGACCTACATTAATTCGTGTTATTTAGACAATGCAAACAATAAGTTAGATTGTAGAGGGGGGGTTGGGGGGGTTGAAAACAATCTACAAAAATTTCAACAACCTTTACACAACAGATTATATTCAAACTAAAAGAGAATATAAAAGCTAAAACAGAAATTTAAAGAACAAGGATCTTAAAAATTTCAGGTGGATTGTTTGATCCACCTGAGAGATTTTTATATCAAGAACCTTCCAAGTAAAAATACTTGGCAGCTTACAAAAGAATGAAGAGCAAAAGCTTACAATTTCTTGCTAACTTTCTCTAGTGCTTTGCTCTTCAGTTCTTGGTGTTTGGATACTTTGAAATGTAAATTACAAAGTGAATGTATACTACTACAAACAAAACTAGTCTGTAAAAGTATTTTCCTACTCACTTTCTAGCTAGTACAAATATAGAATTTCTTGGAATTGATACTGCATTTGGCAGCTTGAAATTCTTGTTGCTTTGCCAGAAATGGTAGGCTTCGAGGTTCTCAATATTTGAGTAAACTCCTTTTGGTTTAGCTTCCAAAACTGGTGCAGCATCTGTCACATCAACCCATGTGCTCTTTGTCTTTATCTTGACTTGTTGTTGTCAACTGCTAATCATCAACTGCTAATATTACCAGTTGATACTTTTCTGAAATAGCGGTTGATAGTCTTATTTGAATTATGGGATAATGGTGTTGATTTAGCGGTTGATAATCTTTCTTCCAATTAGCCATTGATACTTCATGATTAGCGATCGATCTTCACTTCACTTAAATAGATTACATGACTTCTCATATTTACAATTATGTCACCCTATCTATACATCCATTGATAGATCAACTGCTAATCTAAAAGTACACATTATTATTACATCAACTGCTAAGATACTCCGGCTTTGTTAAAGTACCTCATCAGCCGTTGATGGGTCAATCTGATCAATTGATACTGCCTTAGCATGCCATCAATTGATCAGCTACATGCAATTTTATTTTAAGTAAGAATAAAATACTTTGTATCATCAAGCATTACATATTCCTAACAATTCGTAAGACCTGATGCTTTGAAGCACAGTAAGATCGCGGAAATGCCTAGACAAGGTAAGTTTTCAAAACTCAGTGTTTTCAGTTGGAAATTTATAGTTTTGTGGAGGTATTCAAGCTCTGCAATTGCCTTCTTGTCCGTAAAGGTCTCATTGAACAAGAAAATCATACTCCCCTTGTTCTTCTACCCCTTAGTATCTCATCATGTGTTGCCTTTATCTGTTATCGACGTGGGAACTCAAAACAGTTCCATGATCATGTCCTGGAATTGCAAGATGATAACCAGTATCTCAAGGTTTCATACCAAGATCTTATGAATTAAAAAGATGATATCTCTATGAAATTTGAAGCACAATAGGCATTTACACGATCATTCCCGGTATCTACGTACATTAATTCATATCAGCAATTAAATATATGTGCTGAATGTGTGTGTGTTTAAATAGATGAAAACATTTTAAAGTCTTAAAAATAGACAACCATCAGACCTACACAGATGGCAAGGATAAAAACAGAGCTTTGCTTGTCTAATTCTGTCTATAATATTTACACACCACTACAACAAAACAGGGTATTTACGACGGATAACTTACGACGGAACACCTTCGCGCCTCAACTTACGACGGACAGTCTACAATCCGTCGTAACTTATTATGACGGAACACAAAACCGTCTTAAGTTCGTTATTTTATTATTTTTCACTGAATTGAAAAAAATTTAAATGTTCCGATTCCGAGTACGGTGTCGTTTTTATATTCCAAACTTACGATGACATATACGTTTCGTCGTAAGTTCCTTATTTAAATTGATTTCCTAAATAAAAAATAATAAAAAATGGTCCGGATCTGAAAGAATGCAGGCTTAATTTCGTCGTAACTTACGACGGAATGCAGGCTTAATTTCCGTCGTAAAAAGGCTGATTTGTTGTAGTGCACTCGGTTTCGGTTTTCACGATAGTTGTCTTTTTGAGGAATCTACCTTAACTAGTATTGATTGCTAGATGCTGGAGACTCACAGGAGATTAACAGTTAACTCTTACCCCGTAACTCCCCATCTCTACACACAAATTCTATGCCAACCCCAAAACCGCATGCTTTGAAGCACACTAGGCATGTGGCACGTCTCCATGAACTACTGATGCAACACTTATAGGGAACAATATGCTGCCTCTTCTTGCAAGAACCATGACTCTACTCGCGTGTTTGGCGCACAAGAATGCACCAAAAACATTAGTATCGAACACACTCTTGAAATCTTTTTTTTTTGCTAAATGGATATATATATATATATATATATATATATATATATATATATATATATATATATATATATATATATATATATATATATAAAGAGAATATACAATAGATCAAGAGGCTAGCCACAAAAATTTTCTATAAACAATCTCAGGGTATGAGATTATAGATAGAAAGAAGCAAGCTCACTGGCATGGGAAAAAAAGACCCCAATCATAGCCTATCGACTACCAACAAAGCAGCAACTAACTAAAAGATTTACATCAAATTAACCATGTACATATAATAGGCCTACTAGAAATGAGTCTAGATAACCAAGTAGAAGCTGCAGCCCTGCCACACATATCAACCATGATTCCTGTTAGCAATTTCCTTGGACCAAAACTGCCTCCCCCATGAAGCCTTGCATTACGTTCCCTCCATAGATGATAAGAAAAAACTTGTAGATATAAAAGCAAAATCTGCCTCTGAGGTGCATCAGCTATAGCCAAAAAATAAAGAACCCAGCCCTTCCAATCCATAGAATAATCCATAGTAATCCCGTGAGTCTCGCTCAAATAAACCCGGTGAATCAGTCTAGCATACAGGCAGTTAATAAAAAGGTGACGAGCTGTTTCAAGCCCTCCAACACAAAAAATGCAGCTGTTATCAGAAATGACGTGACGATCATACAAAACAGATCTAGTAACCACCTTATCAAAACACAACAGCCAAGACAGGAAACAAAATCTAGTGATTTTTAACTTACACCAGACCCCAGCAGACCAGGTGCAACTCTTACCCCTGATGCGAATTGAATCCCATATAACTCGAGTGGTGACATGGTTTGGTTTAACACCCTCCCAACTTATCTGATCAGCTTGGTCTAAATCAAATAAAGGGTAATCAAAATCACGCAGCCATGTAGCCAAAGCATGATTAGAGTGGTGATGCTGTGAGTTCCCCCTGGGCAGACGCCATTCCCCAAAGCAAATAATAGTGAAAACAGTTGCATTCGGAGTGGAACCAACAGCCCTTATAATAGGATCAGTCAAATATGTAGCAAGACAATTATGTTTCCACCAAGGATCAAACCAAATAGAAGTGCTAATACCATTGCCCAGCTTGTAGAGAATAAATCGTTTAGCCAAAGTTCGAAGCTTTAAAACTTTTCGCCAAATCCATGAACAGCCCGTAGGGATAGGAACTACCCAGAAATTGCGCCCCCTAAAGACACTGTTAATCACCCAGTTAGACCACAAAGAGCCCTTCTGAATAACAACTGACCATAAGTGTAAAATAATTCGAGCATAATTCCACTCCTCCGGTTTTTTCAAACCCAGACCTCCTTCCTCTTTTGGAAGACATAAATTCACCCAAGAAACCTTTGCACCGCCTATAGAAGTCACATTACCCTGCCATAAAAAAACGAGTTAGGAGCTGCTGGATTAATTTATGCACCTTCTTTGGTAAGACAAAATGACGAGTCCAAAAATTCTGAATGCTAAGCAAAACCACTTCAATCAGCCTCAAACGTCCCATATAAGATAGTAACAAAGAAGTCCAAGTCATGATTCTTGCAGTGATTCGGTCCACTAAGAGAATACAATCATTTATGCATAACTTCGAAGAAATAAGTGGCACTCCAAGAAACTTGACAGGCAGCAGACCCCTAGGCATGGAATAATTAAGATCGAACCATTCAATAGTCTCCGGCTCACAGTTGCAAAAGAAACTGGTGCTTTTGTTAATGCTAGCAGTGAGGCCACTTAAGTTTCCAAACCTTTCCAAGATGCTCATCAGATGAGAAATAGAATCAACATCACCATGAGAAAATAACAACACATCATCGGCAAAAAATAGGTGCGTTAAGCGTAGCTCCTTACATCTCCAATGAAATTTGAATAATGGGGGAGAATCATTTAGAATACATGAGAAAACATGCATGGCGCCAATTGTGAATAGATAAGGAGACACAGGGTCTGTTGGAATTAATTTTATATTAATCTAAACTTGTGTTTAAAATAAACTAATTATTAGGTAGTAAAATGTTTTTGAATAAGTTTCAATGTACTGGAGATATTTGAGAAAGTTATGTACGTTACGGAGAAGTGGAGAAGTTGCAGGGAAGTTGAGAAGTTGTAGGATGCAGCTTATTAATGTAATCAGTTTATTATAAAGTCTGTAAAACCCTTTGGAGAGAAATATCAATAAAAGATAGATTTTTCCTCCAGAGAAGAAGCATCAGCTACATTTGTATAACTTACTCGCGTCAGGGTCCCCTTAACGGATGCCCTTTGCCCCTTTAAAATAACCACAAGAAGCCCCATTAACCTTGATAGAAAACATGGCAGTGGTGACACAGGCACGAACCCAAGACACAAAAAGAGAAGGGAAATTCATATGAGCCATAGCTGCAAAAATGAAATCCCAATGTATTCAGTCAAATACCTTGTGTAAATCAATTTTAAGAGCACATTTAGATGTACCAGTGTCTCTCGTATAGCCCCTGAATAATTCTTGAGCGAGTAGTATATTATCGGAGATTTGCCGGCCTGGAATGAAAGCAGACTATGTTGTTGCTGATATTCTTGGATCATTCAAACCTGTGATGCCAGCATTAGCAAACATATTGTCAAGCTTACCATGCTTGGTCACGGTGAAATGAACCAAATTTTGTACATCTGATTCATTAGTATCATCACGGTGAAAATAAGAAAGATCGTCTTGATCTTTTCATAGAGATCGGCCTAGTTCGTCTTGACGACCAGCAATCACCACCTTTGCACCATGCTGCACAAATATACGGGCCGTCGCTCCACCAATGCATCTAGTACCACCAGTAACTACAGCTACTTTTTTAAAGTTGTTGCGTACTTGTTTTTACCTGTCTGATGTTAGTTTTCTTCTACTTTTCTTCTTCTTCAACTGTTTACTCGATGTGTATATTTTAGGGCTTAAAAGGAACACCCGGACTTTACCCTGCATATTGTTGGAATTATATTCTAATAATCTAAACTTGAAATAAATAAATTAGTATAATCACTAATTGTTTTATTAGTAGAGGATAAGTTAGAGAAATTGTGGGAGAGTATTGGATTAGTAATGAGTGTTTTTAGGATCATGGAGTAGTAGAGTTTAGTTTCAGGTGGACACTAGTTAGTTGCTATCACTTTGTTGGGTAGCCTTTATATATTATGTGATGTATCTCTTTTAATATATCAGGAGAAATACAATGTAGTCTTTGGAGTTCATTTGCTCTTGTACATATATATTCATCTTGTTTAATTTGAAGTCATCAGTTTTATAGTTTATTTCTACACATATTACCCTCTGTTATTATACTGTTTTTTGTATTCATACCGGTAATGAGGGTTAAAAGGAACATATCGGATACTTGGAGGGTTTATTCGGTTGATTTAAAACATCGAGGCCGCATCGGTACACCACCCTAAACTTTGAGGGTTAAAAGGGTTGATTATAAAATATTGATGATAAGAAGAATATTTGTCAGTCCTACTCCATAGAATTTAGATAACAATGATTATCACTATTAAAGTTTATCTTACTCTGTTTATATTGGAAACATGGTCCTTATACGACTTCAGTTACCTGTACGGGAAAAGTACGTGAATGGAGGTTCCGGTCTTTGAGAACTGAAGCTGGGAATCTGTAAATTAGTATGTTGACTATCCATACTTGTATGATGAATCTGGAAATGTTTCAGAAGATAGTTTAATTTTTTTAAGAAATATGAAATGTGATTAATATAATAAACTCTGTCCTTTAGGCAATAGATAGATAGATGCAGTAAATAAATGGTTGTTGAAGGATGCTGACATGAACATCCATGTCAGCTGTCAGAAATTAAGAACAGGAAGTTGATAGTCTCTTGGCTACTTAAGATAAATAAAGCAGAGTCCAGGTCAATACATTAGTCTTTAATTATTGTAGCATTCGACGATGGACAATCAGAGATTAGAATATTGGTAGCATTCAAGACTTTTATCCGCTAACTTGATTACATAATAGTTAAACTAACATTGACGAGATTGAGATGTGCATGCAAGAACGTATGTTGTATCAATGGAAAGCTATTAAACGTTATTCTTTTAGTATATATTTGTAGATACAGCAACTATACCTGATCAATGGAAAGCACTTACTTCATTCTGTTTTGCTCCAGTTTGATGCTTTTCACCTTTACAAATATGGCAAATGCAATTGATACTATAACTGTTAATCAAACCATTAGAGACGATGATAACAGCACCATCATGTCGGCTAAAGAAACTTTTCAAATGGGATTCTTTACCCCTGGTAATTTAAAGAGTCGGTTCTTGGGCATATGGTACAAAAATATAGCCAATCTGACTGTTGTCTGGGTTGCTAATAGAGACACGCCACTTGCTGATACATCAGGCGTGCTCATGTTTGACGCTAATGGAAATTTGGTACTCACTAATGGTGACAATAAAATAATTTGGTAATCCAACTCATCAAATACTGTGATGAGTCCTGTGGCGCAACTGTTAGATACAGGAAATCTTGTGATCAGGTATGCAAATGACAGTTATCCTGAAGATTTCCTCTGGCAGAGTTTTGATCACCTTGGTGATACTATTCTACCAGGCATGAAGTTTGGCTGGGACTTGGTGAAACACTTAGAAAGGTATCTCATATCCTGGAAAAGCCCGGATGATCCATCTCCAGGCAATTACACATATGGAGTCTATCTAAAAGGATATCCACAGCGAGTTGTATGGAAAGGTTCAGCTATGAGATTCAGGTTTGGACCATGGAATGGTGTTCAGTTTGGTGGCAAGTCTAATTTGATGCAGAATATGGTTTTCACATATGATGTTGTGTCTGACGAAAAGGATTTGTATTACATGTGTAAACTTCTCAATAGTTCTGCTGCGATGAGAATGATCTTAAATTCAGACGGAGATCTAAAAATTCTTACCTGGACTAACAATATGCAAGGTTGGGATAACACTATGACTCTACCAACAGATAAATGCGACGACTTTGCTTTATGTGGGGCATATGGTATTTGTAACATTACTGAGAAAACTTATGGACGTGACATCTGTGGGTGTTTGGATGGGTTTGAGCAAAAATTTTCAGAAAAATGGAGGTTAGCAGATCATTCTGATGGTTGTTGAAAGGCATATGTTCAGCCTATTTGTATTTAAAGAGATACAACTCAACTCAGATAAGAAAGCTCAGTAAATAGCAAGTCAACAGAATCCGTACGAAGAAAGTCAAAATATTTATGGGAATTATATGTCAGATAAATTCCAGGATGCTGCTGCACATCACTGAAAGAAGTTCATTAATATGTTCAAGCCTCAGTGCACAAATAATCTTTTGTGGCACGTCCAGGAGTTCAGAAGATATAAAGTTTCTATACTTTATTTTATCAGAAGATTCCATTTAATGAAGAAGTACTTACAAGACGAAGACTCGACGAACAAATCAAATTCTTAATGTTTATTTGACAAAGAATATTTGATTTAACTAGATACAGATGAACCAGACAGTGCATCTGTGTATCAGTTATTCAAATTGAATATTTGAAGTCAAGCAGAGTTGCTGGTTCGTTCGTTCGACTGATCAAGACGGAGTTATTAATGTTTAAAGAAGATGGGAAGCAATTCTACTGAAGAATGGATGATTAAATATTTAATAGATTATTATTCCACTTCTCAAATAATTAAATTAATTATGTAATTTATTTGTTAAATTAATTCACTCTCGAATTAATTTAATTTATGAATTTATATGATTAAATTAATTAAGTGGATAATTTTCTATTTAAATATAATCTACATATTACACAATCATCCACTAAAGCTCAGCAAGACAATCTGAGATTGTCTTACCGAATATTTCAATCTGCCAAGACAAAACAATTGTCTGACTGAAGCTTACAAGACAATTGTTAATTGTCTGACCGATTGTTGCACTGCCAAGACAATTCTGTTTGTCTGTCCGAAGTTGCATTGCCAAGACAATTCTGATTGTCTGACCGAGGTTGCACTGCCAAGACAATTCTGATTGTCTGACCGAAGTTGCATTGCCTGCAAGACAATAGATTGTCTGACCGAGACTTGGACTCTAGCAAGACAATCATAGATTGTCTGACCGATTGAAGGCTTCCAAGACAATCCTTGATTGTCTGGCCGAATAGCTCCTGCAGACAATTCTAATTGTCTGACCGAAGGTCAATTGTCTTGCCCTTCCTGTAGATTGTCTTTCTGCCATGCTTTTGGCTTTCTAGGCAATTGTAATTGTCTTGCCCTTGCTAGATTGTCTTTTCTACTTGTGATTGTCTTGTCTTTCAATTGTCTTACAAGTACAAATGCTTTGCCTATAAATATGGCATTGCATCCTTCATTTTTAATGTTCATCACTTTGTAAATCAAAGCATTTGTAAAGCTTTCAAGTTGTTCGTAACTTGCTTGATCGTTATATCCACAGTTTTTTGTGCTTTGATAACCCGGTTGTTTTAATCACTAAATCTAGAATATACCTGTCGAATTTATTCTACGAACTTTAGTGGACATTAAAACTGAACCATTTTAATTATATAACGACTTCAAACATTGTTATATTAATTAATTATAATCTGATTAACAAATCATATTCAATCAGATTCACTTCCGCGACGAATTGGTACTGATTGTATTCAACCCCCCCTTCTACAATCATATCTGGACCTAACAATTGGCATCAGAGCGGTTGATACCATTTTCCGTATCAGATCCTATACACACTCTGTAACGTCCAAATATTTTTTATTCGAATTAATTTTATTCCAAAAATTAATTTTGATTTAAAATATTTTTCTTTCAAAAATCCAAATCTCATCCAAACACTATTCACTTCAAATCCTTAAACATGAGTACACAAAAGATTAGTAGCATTAAAATCCCACCGTTCAGCAAGGAACACTTTGGCCTATAGAAGAGGCACATGTTCCTATTCCTCCGCACTGCGAACAGAAAATACATCGGGATTTTGGACAAAGGTGTTACTACTCCGATGAATGTCATATTAGCACACGAAGAGGATGGTGTGTTAATACCTCATCAGATCATTCCGAAAGAACTTTCTGAGTACACAGATGAAGAGAGTGAACAGATGAATTTAGATGATGCTCTTCAACTAATTTTGGTTGAATCTCTAGATCCAGTGATGTACAATGCTGTTGTAAATTGTAAGAACGCCAAGCAAATTTGGGATACGTTAGAGATTATCAATGAAGGCTCAGAGGAAGTTAGGGAAAACAAGAAAGAGATACTGATGGCTCAGTATGAACAGTTTGGTTCCCATCCCGGTGAAGGGATTTCAGAAGTATTTATCAGACTTAATAATTTGATAAATAATTTAAATCTGAATGGGAAATTCTACGACAAGAAAGAGGTCAACATGAAGTTTCTCTTAACCCTTCCTGAACATCTGGAACACAGAATCACTGCCATCAGGGAAAGCAGAGATCTGAATGAGATTTCTCTGGAAAGACTCTACGGAGTTTTGAAAACTTATGAACTGGAGCAAGTTCAGAGTAAACAGAGATATGGCTGGGGTAAAACACAGAACCATTCGAGAGCTCTAGTTGTTGAGTCACCTGTACTGGAAGAAAAGAAGAAGGATGTTGTTGTTCCTCCTAAGACTACTCAGGAATTTGTTGTACCTGAGATGGGTCAGACTGCTTCTTCCAGTGGTGACGAAGAGTTCTATACAATGGAAGAGCTTGAACAGTTAGAAGATCAATCTCTATCCCTGTTTGCCAAGAAGTTTGGAAACATGAGATTCCGGAAGAACCCCTCCTATAAATACAAACCGACTGTTAGTAAGTTTCAGAAGGGAGGCTATTCATATTCAACAAGCAAAGGAGGATACAAGACTGGGATGGTGGACAAAAGTAAATTTAAATGTTTCAACTGTGGTGAACCTGGACACTTTGCAACTGAGTGCAAGCAGCCCAAGGTTCAAGGAAAGAGAAAGGATTCGTATGATGAGCTGAAGCAGAAGTATGATGCCTTAGTAAGAAAGCATCATGGTACTTCTGGAAGTCAAAGCTTCAAGAGCAAATCATATCTAGCAGAAGGGAAAAGCTGGGATGATACAGATAGTGATGAAGAAGAGCAAATTGGGAATGTTGCTCTCATGGCTAATGCTGGATCATCTTCACCTCCTCCTGCTGGAAGCTTTCAGGTAGATCCTACATGCCCTAAACTGTTTATGAAATTAGGACTTGAAAGAGATGATGCTATTAAAAAGATGAAAGCTGCTAATCTTAAAATTGATACTTTAGTCTTAGAAATTCATGCTTATAAGATGAATGAGATGAAAGTATTAAAACCTAAAATAGAACAATTGACTATGGATTTAGGATTACAATGTGCTAAAGTCAAAGTTCTAGAGAAAGGTGAGATTGCTTTAAGACTTCAGCTAGACGAAGAGAAAGTGAAATGTAAAGCCTTTAAGGATGCCTCCTTGATAGTCAAAGAACTTAATGATAAACAAGAGATCAAGAGAACTGTTGGAATAGGCTTTGACTATAACAAATCTGTAGGTAAGGCTAGTAACATTACTCCTTTTAAGAAGAGTGCTGAGGAGAGAGGGATTCCTTTTGTTTTGAAAGATTCCCTTAAACCTTTGTTTAAAACCTCAGAAGCTGAACCTCTCTTAGAGACTCCTGTTGTCATTAGATATGAACTAAAACAGGAAGACCTTAAAATGAAAGAGAGTAATGAGATGAGAGATGAGATTCTGACAAACCTGAAACCAATCAAAGTGAGAGGCAATGTTAGGTTGCCTAAAGCTGGTTTAGGTGTCAACTCTGAAAGAACTAAGTTCAACAAGCCTAATAACTTTGTGAATAGTAAGAACAGAAACAATAGATGCCATTCTACTGAGAATTTTAAAACTGTTAACAATAGTAGAGTAGAATCTGTTGATGTTCCTGTTATTATGACTGATACTCCTGTTGTTCCTGCGTTTGATGCATGTCATAAATCTTGTAGTGTTGATAATTGTATGACTTGTGCTTTCAATTTGATGTCTGCTTATTTTAAAAATTTGCATGCTAAAAATGAAAACACATCGCCTAGACAACACACAAACAACAAGTATGCTAGATCAAAGACTGCTAGTCCTACTCGTGTTAGGAAGGAGACTTATGTTCCAAAGCCTAAAACTAAGGTTTATAAGGCTGTTGTTAAGGAAGTAAGTTCAGTCAAGTCTGAACCAAGTATCAGTCCAAGAGGCTCTGTTGTTACACCTGATAGAAATCAGTTCTTTAAGTTTGCTGGACCCAATCAAGTGTGGGTCCCAAGGAATGCTTAATCAAGTTGTCTTTTGCAGGGTGCCAGTGGAATTGTTCGTGTTACCTGGGTGCTTGACAGTGGAGCGTCAATGCACATGACTGGCAATAAATCCCTGCTAGAAGACATAAGAGAAGGAGCTGGCCCTACAGTCAGTTTTCCTGATAATAGCAAAGGTCGTACTGTGGGATATGGCAAGTACAAAATTGGAAGGATCATCATAGAAGATATTGCAATAGTTGAAGGACTTCAACATAATCTCCTGAGTGTCAGTCAATTTTGTGACAAAGGTTATTATGTTCATTTTGAAAAGGAGATATGTATCATTAAACATATCAAGGATAAGCGTCCTTCACTATGTGGCATAAGGAAAGGCAATATATTCGTAGCTGATTTGTCTTCAGGACCAGGAAACGAAGTTCACTGTTTCTACGCCAAAGCGTCTGCTGAAGATAGTTGGTTATGGCATAAGAAGCTCTCACACCTCAACTTCAAAACCATGAACTCTCTAGTCAAGAGAGATCTAGTGAGAGGGTTGCCTTCCCTGGAATTCTCAACTGATGATCTTTGTGAAGCTTGTCAGAAAGGAAAAGCGAAGAGAGCATCTCACAAAGGCAAAACCATCAATACCATTACAGATCCACTTCATTTGTTGCATATGGATTTGTTTGGCCCTGTGAATGTTGCATCTATTGATGGAGTAAGATATGCCTTGGTTATTGTGGATGACTTCTCAAAATTTACTTGGGTTTACTTCCTGGCTTCTAAGGATGAAACTCCCCTGACAGTAATTGATCATATCAAGTTGGTTGAATTGGAAAAAGGTGTTCCTGTAAAAGCTGTGAGATCAGACAATGGAACTGAGTTCAAAAATCAAACTCTAATCAACTTTTACTCTGAAAAGGGAATTAGAAGGCAGTATTCAACACCAAGGACTCCTCAGCAGAATGGAGTCGTCGAAAGAAAGAATCGTACACTGATCGAAGCTGCAAGGACTATGATTGCTGAAGCAAAGCTTCCTCTGTACTTTTGGGCTGAAGCTGTGTCTACTGCCTGCTATACCCAGAATAGAACTTTGATCAACAAGGATCATATGAAAACTCCATTTCATCTGTATAACAACAAGAAACCTTATGTCAAACATCTTCATGTCTTTGGAGCCAAGTGTTATGTTCTCAAGGATGGTGAAGAGAACTTGAACAAGTTTGAGCCAAAGGCATCTGAAGCAATTTTTGTTGGTTATACAAATAATGCTTATAGAGTTTTTGTAATTGATACTCTGTCAGTGAAAGTTAGTGTCAATGTTACATTTGATGACACTAAACTTCCAAGTCTTCAATCTGCTGATCCATCTGAGTCTTTGAAGTTTGACAACTATCCAGACTCTGACTCAGATGATGATATACCACCTGAGGTTGCAACAGGAGATGACAACAATGATAATGATCCAGGCAATGGTGGAGAAAATGGCAATAATGCTGGAGATTCCACTGATGCCAGTGGTGGATCATCAAGTCAACCTGGCAACAACTCAGGGGGAGCTGATGGATCAACTAGTCACACACTTCAGCTTAATGATAATACTGCTGAATCATCAAGGACACATCTTCCAAGGGAAAGGATTTGGAGCAGAGATCATCCCTTTGATTTAATTATTGGTGATCCTGATGTTGGTGTCAGGACTAGAAGTGCTACGACAAATGAATGCCTATTCTCTGGGTTTCTATCTCAACTAGAACCAAAGAAAATAGAAGAAGCACTTGCTGATCCTGATTGGGTTCTTGCCATGCAAGAAGAACTCAATCAATTTGAGAGACAAGAAGTCTGGGCCCTGGTTCCAAGACCAAAAGGAAAATCTACAATTGGAGCTAGATGGGTCTTCCGTAACAAGTTAGATGGTGATGGCATTGTTGTAAGAAACAAAGCCAGACTGGTTGCAAAAGGTTATTCACAAGAAGAAGGAATTGATTATGATGAAACCTATGCTCCAGTTGCTCGTCTTGAAGCCATCAGAATATTTCTTGCATTTGCTGCACACTCCAACTTCAAGGTATATCAAATGGATGTGAAAAGTGCATTTCTGAATGGAAAGCTAGAAGAAGAAGTATATCTGGAACAGCCCCCTGGCTTTGAAAATCCAGAGTTTGCTGATTTTGTATACTTCCTATTCAAAGCTGTCTATGGACTCAAGCAGTCACCAAGGACATGATTTGCTAAGTTGATGCAGAGTAACTATGAGATGAGTATGATGGGTGAACTGTCCTACTTCCTTGGTCTTCAAGTAAGCCAAAAGGAAGATGGAATATTCATTTGCCAATCCAAGTATGTCAGAGATCTTCTTCGAAAGTTCAATCTAGAAGATTCTTCACCGGCAAAGACACCCATGGCCACTGCCACAAAGCTTGACCAGGATAAATCTGGTAAGAAAGTTGATATCACAAGCTATCGAGGTATGATTGGCTCTTTACTCTATCTTACTGCAAGTAGACCAGATATCATGTTTGCAACATGTCTGTGTGCTAGGTTCCAAGCTGATCCTAAAGAATCACATCTTATAGCCGTCAAAAGAATCTTTATATATCTTGAGGGTACACCTGGATTGGGTATTTGGTACCCTAAGAATACTGGTTTTGACTTAACCGGCTATACAGATTCTGATTATGCAGGATGCAGGATTGATAGGAAGAGTACGTCTGGAAGCTGTCAATTTCTAGGACGTCGGTTGGTTTCCTGGTATAGCAAGAAGCAGCACTCAGTGTCTACCTCTACTGCTGAAGCTGAGTATATAGCTGCTGGTAGCTGCTGTGCTCAGATCTTGTGGATCAAGAACCAACTAAATGATTATGGTGTTGTAGTAAACAAAATTCCCATATTTTGTGATAATACAAGTGCCATAGCCATTTCCAACAATCCGGTTCAACATTCAAGAACCAAGCACATTGATATCAGGTATCATTTCATTCGAGAACATGTCATGAATGGTACAGTGGTGTTACATTTTGTACCTACGACTGAGCAAATTGCTGACATCTTCACGAAACCACTGGATGAATCCACTTTCTCTAAGCTGGTTTGTGAATTAGGGATGTTAAATATGACATAGTTCTCTTGTATATATTTTTCATATGCATTATATGTTTTTATATATTTTTGTGAATTTTCTGTATAATTATATCTATATTATTAGATTTTATATGATTTTCTGTATGTTATCTGATAATATTCTGAGTAATTATGCATGTTTGTATATTAGTCTGTAATTTTCTAAGTGCTCATACACTTCCCTGTAATATTCCCTAAGCATTTAGATAATTATTTGTAATTATTTTGTATTTTTCAAAATTAATTAAGCATAAATATTTGATTTTAAGTTAATTCATCTTTTTGAATTAAAAGTTAAAGTCATAAGTATTTATATTTAATTAAATTTGAAATTTACAAAATATTTGTGTAATATATAGTATTGTTTTTATTATAGATTTTTGATTTTAATTGCAAAATGTTCTATCTTTTAAATTAATCAAAAATCATATTATTATTATTATTTGTTTTTCTGTTAGACAATTACATTGTCTACTGATTGGCTCGGCAAGACAATTAGATTGTCTTGCTGAACCGGTTTTTCTGATTTTCAAACAACTCGGCAAGACAATTACATTGTCTTACCGAGTCTGCCATTAAGCCGCACTTTGTATCAGTAAGACAATTGAAATTGTCTTACTGACACTTGACTTTGTCTGCTTCGTTAAAATCTCGGCAAGACAATTTCAAATTGTCTTACCGAGACTTAACTTTGGATTGTCTTGCTGCCTTGTATATATATCCCTGTAAGACATTTGAGCAAGACAATTTAAATTGTCTTGCCCAAACTCATCTTCCCCAACTCGTATACACACTATCGTACATATATATACACGATTTCTGCGATTCTTTTTCAAGTTTTGTGTAAAACTTGCTGTGTTTACTTGATTTCAAGCCATAGTTGCTTGCTGGGTTTGTATTTTCAACCGATTCCAGCCAAAACTCTGCCGAAATTTGGTCTGATTTGGTGTGATTTGTGCGCGATTTTGATCGACTGCTGTGTGTTCTTGAGTTTACGAACCTGTGTCTTCATATTCTGCTTATTGGATTGAGGAACCGAGTGCCTTGTGTTTGATTTAGGGTTCTTGGCTGATTTGGGGATTATCTCAATTAAGGACTTGTTTGGTTGTGTAAATTGTTTAAGATTTAGGACTCGTTTGGCTTGTGGATTAATTGATTAGTGCCCATTTAGTTAATTAACTTTTAATTCGATAATATTTTAATATTTCGAATTATTAATTAATTAATCAAGTTTAATTATTAGTTGAAATTTGCGAGACATTTGAGAATTCACATTTAATTTGAAAAATTCTCGCTTAATTCAATTTTTAATTATTAAAAATGGCCGGAGAATTCGTGGTTGCTGAGACTAATTACCTTGCTAGCCTTAACCCTGATGACTGCTCCGATAGATTCCGTACTTGGGTCAGATTTCTTTCGAGACAGAGTTTAGTCAGTACTGCACTCACTACAGATATAGAAGTCAAGCTGCAACCCTTGTTTGACTTCTACTCAAATGCTGTCAATTCTACGACTCTGGAGAATTACAAGATCATAGGGGATCTACCTAACAGGAAACGTATTGTAATCACTGTCGATGATGTGAACCGGATCTTAGGACTTCCAAGGGACAACTTTGAGCCTGATCCCTCAGAGGATGAACTGAGACAATTCTTTCAGGATATTCACTATCAAGGTCAGATTTTTCTCCCGAAGATGTCAAAGGGAAATCTGAAGGCTGAATGGGATGTGTTCTTTGACACCCTTGCCAAGGTGTTTGCTCCCACTAATCGAAAGAATTTTGGGAATATATCTTCAATGCTGCAAATCTTTGGATTCAGCATAGCTTATAACCGTCGAATCAATTTTGGGAAGATATTGCTGAGAGAGATTATCAGAAAGATGGGGTCTGTTACACAGAGATCAATTCAGAGGAATGAGAAAGTTGAATGCTTCTACCCCAGATTCCTGATGTTGTTTATGAATGATAAGATGAATGATGATGATAGGCACATGTACGTCGATTCTCCTGTTGTTCCTATTCAGAGGACTTATGCCAAGATCCAAACTAGGCTGGTCAACAAGAAAAAGCATGACAATGTACCACTGGTGGTGACTCCATTAATGCTCGAGCAATTCAGTGTTCCTTTTCAGCCTGTACAAGTTCCAGAACCACTACAACAACAACAATATCAACCACAACAACAACAACAAGCTCAACAACAAGAACAACCGCAACAACAATCACCTCCTCAAAACTATCAACCACTTCAACTACTTCAAGACTATCAGTCATCCAGCCAATCCTCACATTACTCTCCCTACAACCCTCCTTACAATTCACCACAACAACCACCTCACCAATCATCAAACAATTCTCCTCACCAATCTCAACACCAATCCCCTCCACAATACAACTTCTTCCCAGACCAACAAGCCTCCATTCTTCCCTCTCAATCTGAACCAACACCTTCACCTACACATACACATACCATTCCTCAACCACAATCAACCTCTCAGCCACTGCCTGCTGATTCTGCTATCAATCCAGAGCTACAGGACTTCAGGACAGATTTACAGGTAGCTCAGGTACTTCCTAATCTCACTGATACCTTTAATATTGATATTGCAGATTTTGATTGTGATATTGGATTTGAATTCCAGACTCCCAGCATTGAACCTGTAAACACCCAGGTTCATAACCCAGCTGACGTTTTCGTTTCAACAACTGATTCTTCGTCAAACACATCAACCGACACTACTCATACACCAGTTGTTCGAAAGGTAGCCCGGAAACGGAGTGGGAGTGCACTTTTACGAGATCCCGCAGCTCTGTCTCATAAGAAGCAAAGGGTGGCAGAACCAGAGACAACTGCAGCTGCATCCATTTCCTCCCAAAAGGATTTGGACACTGAAACGGTAAATATACAGTCTCTAGATTCATTCTCTCCACAGAATGCATTTACTGATTGGCCGTCCGACCGCGGTATCCTGTAAAGAGTCAAGCACACAACTAGCACTCACGCTAGTAGAACCTTTGTCTTTTAATTCTTCACTTAGAGAGAGCACAGATATTCAAAAATTGTCATATGAAAAACTTTCTGATCACTCTTTCTTTTTGGATCAGGCTATACTTGGCAACCTGCAAGTACATCAGCCTTCACAGGCATCTGAAGGACAATTTGTTCCTTCACAACCTACAGTTCCATCTCAGGGAACTATGGTTGTATATATAGGTACTGGTGACGGTGTGATAAACACGAGTGAAATCAGGCAAACACCGAGCGAAACACATGCACGAGAGGATAGTGATAAATCTTTGAGTGTTCGTGAGGTGAGTGCACACACCGACACTGATCTGTTACAGGAACAGTTGGCTGCTCTGAAAGCTGAAATTGCAAGGTTAAATGCTGAGAATGCCAGATTCAGAAGTGGAGAGTTGGTAACTCTACAAGAAAAGGTTGTTGATCCTTCATTCTCTTCCCTCAAACAGGAATTAGATGCTCATGTCAAGGGTATTCACTCTAGGATGGACAAGTTTGATAAGTCTCAAGAGCTCTGTCTGACAAAGCTTGGCAACTTGGAGCACACTCTGGCTCAAGTTGTTCAACACTTAAAGCTTAATCCGTCAACAGCTCAGTCTACTCCAGAGGATCCCTCAACTAAGGGGGAGAAGGATAAGGATGACAAAGATAAGGATGACAGCAATGCTGATGCTGCTGACAGCAATGCTGATGCTGCTGATAGGGGTGATAAGGGTGGTGATACTGATAGGAGTGATAAGGGTGGAGAAGGAGCAAGTAAAAAGGATTCTTCTGCAGCTAGCAAATCTAAAGGCAAAATGCCTGAAACTGAGAACATCTTCACTAATCAGGATTATGACAATATTCCTGAAGATGTTGATGATGATGATGCATTTGATTCTGCTTATTTTGAAGCTGAGGAAGAAGGTCGTTTCGAGGAAGGCTTTCTTTTCAATGAAGACCAGTCTGTGGACCCTGAGCACATGGAAAAGGTCAAAATGTTTAAAGCTCAACATGAAGCTAGCAAAGCAAAGCTTCAGGAACTGCAGAAACTGGTGGATGAGAAGAGGACAACTGATGAGTTGGTCAAGCTGGAGAAACAGAAACTGTGGGTTGCCAAGTGCAAGGAAAAGAGAGAGGATATCTCCAGGAAAGTTGGTGAAAGCTGGGATATTGCAAGACAAATCCTCTCTGGACCTCAAAGGGAACCTTTCAATGATGGTAAGTTCAAATCCTTCATTTATGACCTGAGAGAGGCTAACCCTAATGAAGATATGTTTATGCGTGCTCTTGCTCTCGAGTTAGAATATATAACTATTGGTGTCAAGAATCTTCTCAATGAATGGGAGATCATTATTTCTACTCAGAGAAACGGAACATTCAGGGTTTCAATTGATTTATTCAAGTTTCTATCTCTAACTGAAATCTGGGTGATTCGTAACAAGATCAGACGCAGCTCAAATCTGAATGAACTCCTTCGTGACAGACTTATGGATTGTGCTATTCATAACAGTCCACAAGTTGTCAGAAAGCCTTACTGTGTCAAGTTCATTCACGAGAGAAAATTTGGAACCTTCTACCTGGACCACCAACATCTTCTTAAGTATGATGTGAGTCAGTTGGTTCTTGTATCTACAATTCTACGTACCAAGGGCTTCGCTTCTAAGGCCAAAGCTGATGCTGATACTGAGATTGTAAACTACTGCACAAGGAGAAACATTCAACAATACTTCAGGAAGATGAAGTATATCAACCAATCTCAGCCAGCAGATTTCATCGAAGACCCTGTGGATATAGAGGTTCAATATTATCTTTCATTGGCTCGTGAAAGAAAGAAGCGTGGAGAATCCACTGCAGCTGAAGAGCCTACTCAGAATGAGCCTTCTACTCCAATTATTCACTGTTCAGATGCTGAAGAAGGAGAAGTCACTCGTTCTGAGTGAATAGATTGATTAGGATATTTTGTTAGATATGTTCAAGGAACATCCTTTTGTAATCTATTTTTGATCATGGTTTAATGTTTAATGCAAGCCATAAACTTTTGCTATTTACCTTCCTTTGTTTAAATCTTTGTCTTATCTGTTAGTTGAGTTATCCTCTAGGAAATTTGCATGTTATGTTAACAAACAAATAGGGGGAGATTGAAAGGCATATGTTCAGCCTATTTGTATTTAAAGAGATACAACTCAACTCAGATAAGAAAGCTCAGTAAATAGCAAGTCAACAGAATCCGTACGAAGAAAGTCAAATGATTTATGGGAATTATATGTCAGATAAATTCCAGGATGCTGCTGCACATCACTGAAAGAAGTTCATTAATATGTTCAAGCCTCAGTGCACAAATAATCTTTTGTGGCACGTCCAGGAGTTCAGAAGATATAAAATTTCTATACTTTATTTTATCAGAAGATTCCATTTAATGAAGAAGTACTTACAAGACGAAGACTCGACGAACAAATCAAATTCTTAATGTTTATTTGACAAAGAATATTTGATTTAACTAGATACAGATGAACCAGACAGTGCATCTGTGTATCAGTTATTCAAATTGAATATTTGAAGTCAAGCAGAGTTGCTGGTTCGTTCGTTCGACTGATCAAGACGGAGTTATTAATGTTTAAAGAAGATGGGAAGCAATTCTACTGAAGAATGGATGATTAAATATTTAATAGATTATTATTCCACTTCTCAAATAATTAAATTAATTATGTAATTTATTTGTTAAATTAATTCACTCTCGAATTAATTTAATTTATGAATTTATATGATTAAATTAATTAAGTGGATAATTTTTTATTTAAATATAATCTACATATTACACAATCATCCACTAAAGCTCAGCAAGACAATCTGAGATTGTCTTACCGAATATTTCAATCTGCCAAGACAAAACAATTGTCTGACTGAAGCTTACAAGACAATTGTTAATTGTCTGACCGATTGTTGCACTGCCAAGACAATTTTGTTTGTCTGTCCGAAGTTGCATTGCCAAGACAATTCTGATTGTCTGACCGAGGTTGCACTGCCAAGACAATTCTGATTGTCTGACCGAAGTTGCATTGCCTGCAAGACAATAGATTGTCTGACCGAGACTTGGACTCTAGCAAGACAATCATAGATTGTCTGACCGATTGAAGGCTTCCAAGACAATCCTTGATTGTCTGGCCGAATAGCTCCTGCAGACAATTCTAATTGTCTGACCGAAGGTCAATTGTCTTGCCCTTCCTGTAGATTGTCTTTCTGCCATGCTTTTGGCTTTCTAGGCAATTGTAATTGTCTTGCCCTTGCTAGATTGTCTTTTCTACTTGTGATTGTCTTGTCTTTCAATTGTCTTACAAGTACAAATGCTTTGCCTATAAATATGGCATTGCATCCTTCATTTTTAATGTTCATCACTTTGTAAATCAAAGCATTTGTAAAGCTTTCAAGTTGTTCGTAACTTGCTTGATCGTTATATCCACAGTTTTCTGTGCTTTGATAACCCGGTTGTTTTAATCACTAAATCTAGAATATACCCTGTCGAATTTATTCTACGAACTTTAGTGGACATTAAAACTGAACCATTTTAATTATATAACGACTTCAAACATTGTTATATTAATTAATTATAATCTGATTAACAAATCATATTCAATCAGATTCACTTCCGCGACGATTTGGTACTGATTGTATTCAACCCCCCCTTCTACAATCATATCTGGACCTAACAGTTGTGTTCGCAAATCTAAGTTGTTGTGTGGGAATGAAGATAGTTTTCAGAGTTACTCCAATCTCAAATTTCCAGACACTCAAAATTCATGGTTTGATCGAAGTCTGACCCTAGAGGAATGTGCAGCTAAGTGCTTGAAGAACTGTTCATGCACAGCATATGGAAATATCGATGTAAAAGAAGGTGGAAGTGGATGCTTATTGTGGTTCGGTGACCTGCTTGATATCAGAGAATATCTGGGAAATGTTCAAGATCTTTATGTAAGAAGGGCTGCTGGAGAATTAGGTGAGTAAAATTAGTCCACTTAATGTTTATAATATCAGTTCAGATTATTATTATGTTCTAAAATTTTATATGCACAGGAAGAAGCATGATTGGAAGAGCAAAGAAGCCGCTATGGATTATTATCATTGCTGTATTAGTTGTAACAATATTCCTAAGCCTGTTTATATCAACTGTGAATCGAAAACAAACTCTGAGAAAAAAAAGGTATGCCAATAATTTACTGATATTAGTAACTCTTTAGCTTCTCAGCACACCAGTGACTTTCATCATGTAGGAAAATATTGTAATTTGTTATATCTATATATGTCATTACAAGTATTTGAGTGTCGTTTTGTTCCCCATTTGTCAGGAAAACGTAGATTTAAGGTACAAGGTGAATCAACACATAATAGTGAGAAGAAAGGTCTGGAACTACCATTGTTTTACTTGGTAACAATTGCTGAAGCAACCAACAATTTCTCGGAAAACAATAAGCTTGGAGAGGGCGGCTTTGGACCTGTTTACATGGTAATTTTCTTGATTTACTTATGTTCTGATGAAACATATATTAAGAGTATTTTAGTAACGCAAAATGATCATTATGTTGTTGGAAAAGATACCAAGATAGTTATTTTAATTCACTAGCTAGTTTGAATTATACTCTGTCTAGAACAGAGTATTGTCATACAATCATTATATGATGTTAGATTCCATGCACACTATTGAATTTTTTTAGTAGAAGATATAAGTACTTTATTGTTAAGTGGGTGTCTAACCCAAGTCCCACGTCATAAACATAAAGAAGATTCGTCTTAATTATAACCCGTCAAAACAACTCCATTAATATGAGACCTTTTGGGAGGAGTCCAAAAACAAACTCGTCCGGGGTTGACCACGGGCGAGACGGACAATATCATACTAACATGGAGTTGATGGGTATGCACGGCCCAACACTTAACTCAGTTAAAAAAGTACTTTTATCTATGTAACTATGTAATAATTCTGCTAATGTGAATATGTAATAACTTAAAGTTGCGTTTTGATTTTTATGAAGAAAGCACAACTTGAAGTTGCATTTTCAGCTCAGTTGCGTTTCTATAAACACAACACGAAGTTGCGTTGAAGTGACAGTTGGGGTCATTTTTTCTGAAAATGACAATAGAGGTTTTTTGCTTCTAAATAGTGAGATTGGAGACCAACACCCAACTCAACCTCTAGCAAATAGTACTATAAATATTGAGTATTACTTTTGAACAAAGTGACTACAACTTATAAACTTTAGCATACTCCGTATTTGCTCTAATGATTCGATTTTAAGCTGGCTTATGGTTCTATTAATGAATCGATAAATGTCTACAATAAGCATTTAACAAGTGGATTGAACACTGAGACTTTTAGAATACTGCTAATATTTCATGATACAACATCTTTTAATGTATCATATTGAATTATTCATTTAGGCTTGGAGACTCTACAAAGAGGAAAAGTTTCTGGACATAATTGATGATGTGATCCTAGCGTGGTGCAATCACTTCGACGTGTATCGCACTATTCAAATTGCACTATTGTGTGTACAACCGTTCCCAGAAGACAGACCAAGCATGGCCGTGGTGTCTCTCATGTTAAGTAGTAAATGTGAGGTACCTGAGCCTATCCAGCCTGGTTTTTCCACAGAGAGTAAACTTCTTGATTCAGATTCTTCATCCTCTTTGATATCTGAACATTTTTGTTCAGAATTTAGTATCTGAGCTCCCTCTAGCTGGATTTCCTGGATTTCAAAATTTAGTAGTTATTTTGTTCAGATCAAAAATTTCAGTTTAAAATTAATAAGAATTTCTTCTGTGGCCAACTGATCCGTTAAAAGTTAGGGATGTATAATGGTAACCCCCGCTATCCCGGCTAGCAAAATTTTTGCATTATATATGCCGCATATAATTTTTATTTTTGTATAGTATAATTATAGTGAATTTAGCAAAAGTACCACTTTTTTAAGTTTTTTTTAGAGTAAATGACACTTTGCACCCACTATGTTATACCGTTTTTTCGTTTTGGTCTTAAAGTATTTTTTTTTTTTTGCAGAACACAACCCATTGTTTTAATCTAGCTTCGATTTGCGCCCTTTGACCGCCTCCCGTTATATTTGACCGTTAACTTTAACTGTGGGGGGGGGGGGTGTTATTGCTGTAATTTCCTAACTCTAACGGCTCTAATCGATGTTTATCCTCATTATAAACATAATAACCCTAAGACTTATACATAGTCAGACACACACACACACCCCCATATATCTACATCTTTCTTGGTGAAAAATCCATGGCCAGAAAGTGCTTCTGTAGGAAATGGGCGGCTCAACAAATGGCGTGGACCACCGCAAATGTTAGGCAAAGATTCTGGACATGTCTAGATCGATGTTGTAACTATTTTCGGTGGATAGATCCCCTTTGTGTGGAGAAGAAATGGAGAGGCTTGCTGTTGGCGATGTAGGAAAAAATTTGGTTGTAGCAAGGCACAGTTGCTGCTACGATTTTACTATTTTTAAAAATATTTGCAAAAATAATAAAGTTTTAGAAAATATTTGCAAAAATGATCTACAACTAGATGTAACGAGATGCAACTTCAATTAATTAGCGGCGCATGAATTACAAGTATGGTTGCATGTGGTTGCAAACATTATTTTTGCAAATATTTTCAAAAATTTGATATTTTTTGCAGAATTTGAAAAGATATAGTATTTTTGCAAAAAAAAATTTGGACTTGGGTATTTATAAGAAAACTTCTATATTATATTTCCACACTAAAATGGTTTATTCAGAAAAACAATTAAAGTAATTTACCTACGTATCTAAATTAAAGCGGAATATATATTAAATTAAAATCCAAATAAGTGCAAAATGCCATTGGATATGAGAATTAATATTATAAAATATATACGAGAAAGTTCTAGTGATTCCTTTGAATTCTAGAATTTACCTCTAGTTCTTTCTATTGAATCCTATATAAAGCCTTTTACCAGATCATTTGTGATCAAGCACTCTTTTTCTAAATATTTGTGTTGTGTGAGTTTGAGTGCGATTCTGTCGTCAAGCAATATACACAGTACAATTTTGTTTGTAATTATTCAATTGGAAACACCAATTTAAGATGGTTATTCACTCAACATAATTGCTTTAATAGTGATCTGTGATGAGGGCTTGATTCTTTGATGGAGATAATTCCTCTGATCTCATCAGAATAAGTAAATCTCATTTTAGGTTGAGTAAATAAAACTGTACAAGAGCTTGTGAGTATCAAATCGCTTATATCATATAGTCCAACTTGAATTAATTTAAATCGGCGTTTCCTCACTTCATTTGATGTTTGCCTAATAATTGGAGAATTCGGCCGAAATGGGGACAAACGAGGGAGAAACAGTCATGCCCTCTTAACATCTATTTTTGCTCCGTTTTCAGGTCCGTCTCAAACCGAGCTTTTAAGGGCTATTTCGAATTCGGCTACACGCTCTATCCCTAATGGGCCTCTCTTCCGTCAATATCACCCTAATGAGCTTAGTGAGATGGGCCTCCAATATGAGAACTCCTTTTTTAAGGTAACTAGTAATTAATTCTCCATTATCACATTATTTAACTTATTATTGTTCATCATACTTGCCATAATATTTGATGTTTATCGTAACACATTCATTTCTAGTATAACCATATCTTATTTTCATGGCTCATTCTCAATGGTCTCCATCTCAATTAATGTCATGCTCATACCTCTCCTAGACTACATGTAATATAATTAAATTCACCACAACTCCCTCAATATCTCTCACACAAATTAAGTTACCACAATAATATTATACCAACAAGTTAAATGCTTTCATTATTTAGATTTTTGACACATTTCTTTGTTTTGTAAAATTCTCCTCTAATACACTTACAAAGTTCTTGGTATTGAGATATAATTAAGTCGTCCCAACTATATTTTAAAATGTTTCACACATGGACACAGTTATATAAGATATATTATTATCCTAATAGATGGATAACTTGTTCATTATATTTTATTGAATTCAGCCAAAAGTAATTTATGTATAAAAAGTTTAAACGTTTCAATATAAATCGTATTAACAAAAACAATGAGTTTAAAATGATTGTACAAAGTACGTGGATTTTTGTTTCATTTAAATTTTGAATTGTTTTGGATATTAATAAATTTTTGAATAATAAAAAGTCAGAAGGTGGATTAAATACTTTGTATAAGAATATGGGATTAACCAAGTTCTCATGTATTAGAATGACGCAGTAGTGTTAGTGTGCCTTGACATGAGTATTGTTATTATGTTATCTTTGGATTTTTGCTAAAATTTTAATTAAATTACTTTTATTTATAATTGTAGAAAACAATGAAGAAAATGCTCCACCGATTTGATTTTCGGCCTATTCTCCATTGACATACATTTTTGAGGTAACGTCTCTTCATATTTATGAAATCCATTGATTTTAGAGAAGATAAGAAATATTTTCTACGAATGAATCCCTTGTGTTACATTTGTTTAGTCTTTTTTATCTGCTTACTGATATCTGTCTGCAGAGGAAAGGGACCAGGGAGTTTTGAGTTTAGTTCTTCTTACAATGGCTGAATCTATCCAAGGGAACAACTCGTTTGACTCGGCCCGTATCCCTCTGAAGCAAAAACGAGGTCACCCACAAAAAGATGAAAGCTTATATCATGTACCAAGTGTTCGCCCAAGAACCCCTAACAACCTACTTGGAACTGGAAATGCCAGTGTCCCAGAGCATGTTAATCCAGTTGAGGATACATTTAGTAAGGTAGGTCAGGCAGTTACTGCTGTTGTGGAGTCGGAAATTGATGATGGTTATGTGATTACTGGTAAAATTGGCAACTCAGATCTAAGGGGTGTTCTTTTCAAGCCTGGACATTATGCTCCTGTGACGGCAGAAAATGATGTGGCCCCGCATCTTTCGATGATCAGAGGAAAGGAGACTCCTCATGCAACTCAAAAGAGGAGTGATGCTCGTCAGAGGAGACCTAAAGAGAGCCATCAGCGGAGAGCTAATTATCTAGGAAATGGCTCATCTGCACATCCTCTGGCTGCTAATTTGTTGACCAGAAGAGACATAACTGCAACTGTGACAGCTCCTTCAGTTGAAGCAAGAGGCACTGTGGTTCCTGTTGTTCTTGAACCAGGTAATCAAACATCCTCTAATTTTTAAAAAGGATGATTGTTTTATAGTAACAGGACTATTCTAAAGATAAAAGAGACAACATTAAATATCATAATAATGGTTCAATGTGTATTTTTTGTACTCGCACTTTACATCAAATAAGAATTGGGTACTGAGGACTTTACTCTATATTTTGATATAGAGAACTAGTTGAAAGTGCATCTTAAGTTGTTGAAAGTGCATCTTAAGTTAATAAAGAAGTTCAACCAAATTAACACAATACATCAAATTGTCATGAATAGAAGAAATATCCATTTATCAATTGCTCGAGTTTAGACTCCTATATTATAAATGGTGGTTTGAATAAAATTTAAGTACATATATAATATAATATATATGTATACAAACTTGGATGGTAGATTAAAGAATGTTTGACCAAAACCGTACAATTATTCATAAGCAATGATACATAATAATTAAATTTTAATAATGGTAAAAAATTTACTTAAATAATTGTAATTTAATAATAAAATAAATAGTTACAAATTTTAACAAAAGTAAAGTATTATTTGAGATTAATTATGTCCAAATATATCAGTTCTCTACCTCAGTCCACAATTATATATATACTATTAGTGAGTTCTCACATTCACGCTTTTCTTCCATCCCCTTTTCACCCCCTGCTCACTATAGGTCTCATTTCACATTCACGCTTTTCTTCCCCTTTTCACCCCCTGCTCACAATAGGTCTGATTTCACATTCAGTTGAAGCAAGACGCACTGTGGTTCCTGTTGTTCTTGAACCAGGTAATGCAGTTGCAGAGCAAGATGCTCTTATGGCTGCTCCGAAAGGCAAGAACATGCAAACAGTTACACCGCCAACTACATATAAACTGAAATTACCAGCACCAAACGAGAAGCAAAAATATTGCTGGCATGGAGCCAAGTCAAGTACTCAGATGAGCACAACCCCAAATTTCAGCCTAGCTAGAAAAAAGACGTCCGGGTAACAACTCTCTCTCGCATCGGTGGTCAACGGCTGAGTACTTTTTTCTAATACACACTATAATATCGAATATATTGATGCACTTGGACACACCAAATTAAGACTTTTAATTACTTAGCATAATTATTGCTTTGATGGTGATATGCAGGGAATAATAGGAGCATGCAGTGAGGAAGCTGTACTTGCAGTTTATCCTGGCTGTCAGTTAGATCCTTGCGAGACATCTGAGAATGCAGTGCAGGTTCTTCACATTTCTACTAATTACTACTTCAACGAACTGTTGCAGTTATTTTATCAACTTTACCCAATATATGTGTGAAGTAACTTAATTTTTACTCTTGAGATTAATAAGTAGGACATGATATCTTGGTAAAAATAAGAAATCATTTTAAGTTTATACAACCTTATATGATACATAATATTTCCCATGCATAGTCCAGCTCAGTTAATATACCAATACCCAGTTTCGTAATTTTCTTTTTAAATAAATAATGCAGGCAGTTGAATCTCATGGGGCTGACAGAGTAGTCATTCCCATAGAAAATTCATTGGGTGGGAGTTTTGCTGAAAACTACGATTTAATCAATTCTCACCAGCTGCACATTGTTGGTGAAGTTGAAGTATCCACCAACTTCTCCCTCCTAGCACGACCTGGCGTCAAACTAGAACAGTTGAAACGTGTTCTAGGACATCCACAGGTCAGCAATAATCTATGATGTGATGTCACAATTATATATCGTCTTATATAGTTCAATACTTCAATTTATCAATTGACAACTTGTTGCTCATCGGCAGGCACTTGGGCAAACCAAAACGTTCCTGGGTAACCTGGGTGTTGAAAAAGACATTGTTATTGATGATCCATATTATGCTCAGGTGATCTCCAGTTATCTAATTGTCATCCCGTTCAATATTTGTATCAGTCACCTTTGTTCCCTAAACCACATTGTTTGGTCCAGCTTATACTATCATATAAGCAAGAAACCACTGGTCTTGTAATTGGTACCGCCGAAGACCACACTGGTGTAATCGGAAGTGAAAAAGCTGTTGGATTATATAACTTGCACGTAGTTGCAAGAGGAGTCCAGGTAAAATTTCTTGAATCATCTGGTTTCCTTATTTACGTTTAGTCTAGGAGGTTATATTATATACGTTCATTAAATATGACATTTATAATATATGATTTCTTGGTGCAGGACGGGAATAAGGGAAGTATTACCCGTTTCTGGATACTAGCTAGAGATCCTATAGTTCCTACAAATGACGGGTCCTTCAAAGTATGTAGCGGAAAATTCTTTAAATTTTTCATCAGTAATTTCTTGTTTTAAATTTCCTATGCAAGTTCTTTCTGTTCCTTTTCAGACGAGCCTTGTATTCACTCTGCGAGAAAGCCCTAAAGATGTGCATAAAACCCTTTCAGTATTTGCAACCAGTAAAACATTAAAGCTCACAAAGGTAAGCATGCTACGAAGGAAACTAAATCAATTGTGTGAAGCTAGTGAATATGTACAGGTTAAAAGTTGTTTCTCTTGGTCGTGGTTGTAGGTTGTGAGCAGGCCTCAAAGAAATATACTACCGAATGTGGCTGATAGATCCACTGAAGGGTGAGTAAGTTGTATTTTTCTTAGTCCACTGTTTTCAGGATTCGAAGAAAATATATAATTTATTTGACATCTTTTTTTGTAAACACTAACAGAATTAAACAGTTCGTAATTCGGCTTATATGTAACGGTCAAATTCATTAATGCAGGTGCTTTGATTATCTCTTTTATGTTGATTTTGAAGTCAGGGAAGAGTCATATGTAGAGTATGTTGTCACAAAACTTAAGGTTTGGTTTACTCCACCTAAACACATTAAATTGGAAGACATATCATTGATCTTATTCAATGTAAAAATGGCCCCTAACTTCGCACTGTAGGAATCACCGACCAGTTACCTACTTGTTCGTAATAACAAATTTTGCTTCCACCCAGAAAATATAGAGCTCATAACCATGATGATCGGTATAAATCTCTCACATAGGTAAATTGTTATGGTAATCTGATTATATGTTAAATGTTACAGGATTTCGCTACATCGGTTCGTATACTTGGATCATATCCAATAATAGAAGTCAACAATGGTGCTCGATGACCGACTCAATTAATTGGCTACTTGACCAATTCAATATATTTTTGTAAATTAATTTGTAGATCTTATTTTCTTCTTGTTATTCACGTATATTATAATCGGTATGTTAAATTATTTTTTTAAATTCAACTTTATTTACATATAATAAAACTAAAAACAATTATGTTAAAGTGCGTTTAATTTTTTTTGGAGTTGTTTGACAAACAAATCAAAAACTAATACTCATTCCATGAAAATAAAACAAAAAAATTATCTCACTGCCAGTATGACAAAAAATTATATATAACCGCAAGAGCATGGTCTCTACTGTATGGTCTCTACTGATTGTAGACGGACAAATGCGAGTTGTATGCTTAAGAACACATGTTCGATCAATTTTGGTTCAATTACCATCAGTTGTCTCCGAGGGTGAACATGCATGTGGATGTTTTAAAATAACTAGTAAATATGACTAAATTAACACACTAATTAAATTAACTAGAAAATAAAAGAGATTTAAATAAGAAACCTTCAACCACGAAAAAAATTGTAGTGTCTCACTTGGCCTCCCACTATCCCCCTCTCACCCTAATAATATCCCAAATCTAATACTATACAATAATAATAATATCCGATCATATATCTAATAATAAAAGTATTTTTAATATTTTATTCAGTATACAAATAGAGCTTCAAACGAAATAGGATTCTTCATCAAAATTCATAGCTTTCTTTTATCATCGATTTACGAGCCTTTTCAATTGGATTGTTCTTATTACATCACCTCTTAATTAAATATAACTTCATAACCTTCGTGTGAGCGGTAAGATCGTCGAAATACGACATATGAAACTTAAGATATGGGAAATAGAGTTGAACGGTGTATAGCTTAATAACTCCTATTTCTCATTTAATTTAGCTCCCAAATAGCTACCTTTTTGAGTTGGACCACAAAGTTTTGAGGAAGCTTCAAAAGTAAAATCTTGGAGAAAGTCGGTGGTTGAAGAATTGAAAATGATTGAGAAAAATCACAACTGAGACTTTGTAGAACGTCCTTAAAAAGACAATGAAGTTGGATTTAAATGAGTTTGTCACATAAGTATTCTTCTAAGGGAGTAGAACGAAGGTGGTTTTTCAATGTGTAAAAATGAATCAAACATCCTCTAATTTTTAAAAAGGATGATTGTTTTATAGTAACGGGACTATTCTAAAGATAAAAGAGACAACATTAAAAATCATAATAATGGTTCGTATTTTTTGTACTCGCACTTAACATCAAATAAAAATTGGGTACTCAGGACTTTACTCTATATTTTGATATAGAGAACTGGTTGAAAAGTGCATCTGAAGTTAATAAAGAAGTTCAACCAAATTAACACAATACATCAAATTGTCATGAATAGAAATATCCATTTATCAATTGCTCGAGTTTAGACTCCTATATTATAAATGGTGCTTTGAATAAAATTTAAGTACATATATAATATAATATGTATGTATACCAACTTGGAAGGTGGATTAAAGAATGTTTGACCAAAACCGTACAATTATTCATAAATAATGATAAATAATAATTAAATTTTAATAATGGTAAAAAATTTACTTATATAATTGTAATTTAATAATAAAATAAATAGTTACAAATTTTAACAAAAGTAAAGTATTATTTGAGATTAATTATGTCCAAATATATCAGTTCTCTACCTCAGTCCACAATTATATATACACTATTAGTGAGTTCTCACATTCACGCTTTTCTTCCATCCCCTTTTCACCCCCTGCTCACAATAGGTCTGATTTCACATTCACGCTTTTCTTCCATCCCCTTTTCATCCCATTCTCACAATAGGTGTGATGTTTTTTGGACGATCAGTAATTTTCACCCCTCCATTGCAATTCCTCCCATAGATCCATTACTCAAATCAACCTCAAATCAGACATCCCTCAATAAATCAATTTCAACCGCAATCTTATCAATTTATTTGATATTGGTCCATTGACATCAGTCCATCTTATACATTTCATTGCACTGTGAGTATGTAGATACTTTTACTTTAAAATTTATATTTTTTTAGTTAATTTTCTCATTGTCTTTAATTATTTTGTCAATTCAAATGCAAATTAGATCCATTCCTCAAATCAGACATCCACATATGATCAATCAATTTCTCAATTTGTTTGATTTTGTTCCATTGACGTCCATCCGTCTAATACATTTTATTACACTATGAGTATGTAGATACATTTGTTTAAACTTTATAATTTTTAAAATAATTTTCCCAATATTTTTAATCATTTTTGTCAATTCAAATGATAAGCATGTAAATTTTGGTCAAGTGATTTTAAGATTATCCCCTCTATTTTGTTTTTCTTTTCCCATAGTTTTAAGTATGAAGTATTAAATTTTTATTTTTGTCATCAAAGATTATATTGTCTTCTTTTTTATCCTAGTCAATATTTTAAAATTAAAATGAAATTAATCAGTTATCAAATTTTTGGATTTAGCATTTTAAATATAATATAATATGTATAATTGTGATAATTCTGAATTTTTCATCTATAATTATTGATAAATCTCGTGAATTATTTCATTTTGTCTAGATCTAAACAATATCATTAATTCATAAATTTACTTATTTCTTATCCATTTGAAAGTTTAAATTAATTATATTAAGTGATCTTCTTCTTCTATCACAATTCAGGACTTGCATTTTCTAATTTTAAATTTGTCCTTTACAATTTGGACCGGTTGGTAGTTTTTCTAAATAAATAAGTATTATTTTTTAAGTTATATATACGAATATAGATATAGATATGAATGTTTATGTATTTCTATATTGAAAGATAGTTGTTTTTAATTAATTTGAATTAGGATTTTGATCCATAAGATCTATGATGTTTTGAGAATTTTAATTCCTTCTTGAGATTTACTAATAAAATTGAATTAGGGATGGTAAGTTAAGATATGGTCAAGTGTATGATTTGTATTTCACTGTATAATTTCATAGGAAGATGTCAACTAGGGAAGTGGACATTGCATGGGAACATTGCACCCATGAGGGTGAAGGAAATAAGAAAATGGCAAAGTGTAACTATTGCTCAAAGTTGGTATTGGGCATCAACAGGTTTAAACAACACCTTGCTAGAGTAGGGACAGATGTTACAGGTTGCCCTAATGTACCTGCACAAGTGTCCCATGAAACACTACAGAGGCTTGTCCAAAAGTTTGAGCAAAAGGCTAGCCAGGTTTCATTTGGAAGGGCACAATCAAGAGACCACCAACCAAATGCTAGTGGTATCCCAGTTTCCACCTTTCCCCACCTTAAAGTAGCTTATAAGGTATAATTACAACTTGTATGATGTAGCCATCACCACAAAACATATAATACACCAATACACACTATAATATCGAATATATTGATGCACTTGGACACACCAAATTAAGACTTTTAATTACTTAGCATAATTATTGCTTTGATGGTGATATGCAGGGAATAATAGGAGCATGCAGTGAGGAAGCTGTACTTGCAGTTTATCCTGGCTGTCAGTTAGATCCTTGCGAGACATCTGAGAATGCAGTGCAGGTTCTTCACATTTCTACTAATTACTACTTCAACGAACTGTTGCAGTTATTTTATCATCTTTACCCAATATATGTGTGAAGTAACTTAATTTTTACTCTTGAGATTAATAAGTAGGACATGATATCTTGGTAAAAATAAGAAATCATTTTAAGTTTATACAACCTTATATGATACATAATATTTCCCATGCATAGTCCAGCTCAGTTAATATACCAATACCCAGTTTCGTAATTTTCTTTTTAAATAAATAATGCAGGCAGTTGAATCTCATGGGGCTGACAGAGTAGTCATTCCCATAGAAAATTCATTGGGTGGGAGTTTTGCTGAAAACTACGATTAAAACTGGAGTATTCTAAAGATAAAACAGACAACATTAAAAATCATAATAATGGTTCAATGTGTATTTTTTGTACTCGCACTTTACATCAAATAAAAATTGGGTACTCAGGACTTTACTCTATATTTTGATATAGAGAACTGGTTGAAAAGTGCATCTTAAGTTAATAAAGAAGTTCAACCAAATTAACACAATACATCAAATTGTCATGAATAGAAATATCCATTTATCAATTGCTCGAGTTTAGAATCCTATATTATAAATGGTACTGCTTTGAATAAAATTTAAGTACATATATCAGTGCTCGTAACTTTTTACGGTCTATATTATGCATATATATGATATATATATATATATATATATATATATATATATATATATATATATATATATATATATATATATATATATATATATATATATATATATATATATATATATATATATCTCATGATCTTCTTACCATCTGTCCTTCCCCACTCGCTTCCATCATCCTTGTCTTTGAACCACTACCCTGCACGACAGGACGCCTCTCCTGAACTAGTTGAATAGGTTGTTTGGATGCCATGATTTTCAGTTGGCGGACTGGGCTAGGAATCTCTCCAGCTGAACGTCACCCGAGGGAGAATTTGTGCCTCTCATCATTTTGGCATCGATGGAAACTCTTCTAGAATCATGAGCAGTGGTAGATGCGTGGTTCTTTTTAAAGCTCTTATCGTTGTTGTTCATGTTCAATTCTATAGAATTCTTATCTATAGAAGTGCCCCCCTGAAAATCTGAGAATATATAGTTATTTTTAGAAAATTTGCTTGGTGGCCCCCTAAGAATATATTCCTAGATCCGCCCTGATCAGACCTACATTAATTCGTAAGACCTGATGCTTTGAAGCACAGTAAGATCGCGGAAATGCCTAGACAAGGTTAGTTTTCAAAACTCAGTGTTTTTTCAGTTGTTGGAAATTTATAGTTTTGTGGAGGTATTCAAGCTCTGCAATTGCCTTCTTGTCCGTAAAGGTCTCATTGAACAATAAAATCATACTCCCCTTGTTCTTCTACCCCTTGGTATCTCAGCATGTGTTGCCTTTATCTGTTATCGACGTGGGAACTCAAAACAGTTCCATGATCATGTCCTGGAATTGCAAGATAACCAGTATCTCAAGGTTTCATACCAAGATCTTATGAATTAAAAAGATGATATCTCTATGAAATTTGAAGCACGGTAGGCATTTCCACGATCATTCCCGGTATCTACGTACATTAATTCATATCAGCAATTAAATATATGTGCTGAATGTGTGTGTGTTTAAATAGATGAAAACATTTTAAAGTCTTAAAAATAGACAACCATCAGACCTACACAGATGGCAAGGATAAAAACAGAGCTTTGCTTGTCTAATTCTGTCTATAATATTTACACACCACTACAACAAAACAGGGTATTTACGACGGATAACTTACGACGGAACACCTTCGCGCCTCAACTTACGACGGACAGTCTACAATCCGTCGTAACTTATTATGACGGAACACAAAACCGTCTTAAGTTCGTTATTTTATTATTTTTCACTGAATTGAAAAAAATTTAAATGTTCTGATTCCGAGTACAGTGTCGTTTTTATATTCCAAACTTACGATGACACATACGTTTCGTCGTAAGTTCCTTATTTAAATTGATTTCCTAAATAAAAAATAATAAAAAATGGTCCGGATCTGAAAGAATGCAGGCTTAATTTCGTCGTAACTTACGACGGAATGCAGGCGTAATTTCCGTCGTAAAAAGGCTGATTTGTTGTAGTGCACTCGGTTTCGGTTTTCACGATGGTTGTCTTTTTGAGGAATCTACCTTAACTAGTATTGGCTGCTAGATGCTGGAGACTCACAGGAGATAAACAGTTAACTCTTACTCCGTATAACTCCCCATCTCTACACACAAATTCTATGCCAAACCCAAAACCGCATGCTTTGAAGCACACTAGGCATGTGGCACATCTCCATGAACTACTGATGCAACACTTATAGGGAACAATATGCTGCCTCTTCTTGCAAGAACCATGACTCTACTCGCGTGTTTGGCGCACAAGAATGCACCAAAAACATTAGTATCGAACACACTCTTGAAATCTTTTTTTTTTGCTAAATGGATATAATATATATATATATATATATATATATATATATATATATATTAAAGAGAATACACAATAGATCAAGAGGCTAGTCATAAAAATTTTCTATAAACAATCTCAGGGTATGAGATTATAGATAGAAAGAAGCAAGCTCACTGGCATGGGAAAAAAAGACCCCAATCATAGCCTATCGACTACCAACACAGCAGCAACTAACTAAAAGATTTACATCAAATTAACCATGTACATATAATAGGCCTACTAGAAATGAGTCTAAATAACCAAGTAGAAGCTGCAGCCCTGCACGCATATCAACCATGATTCCTGTTAGCAATTTCCTTGGACCAAAACTGCCTCCCCAATGAAGCCTTGCATTACGTTCCCTCCATAGATGATAAGAAAAAACTTGTAGATATAAAAGCAAAATCTGCCTCTGAGGTGCATCAGCTATAGCCAAAAAATAAAGAACCCAGCCCTTCCAATCCATAGAATAATCCATAGTAATCCCGTGAGTCTCGCTCAAATAAACCCGGTGAATAAGTCTAGCATACGGGCAGTTAATAAAAAGGTGATGAGCTATTTCAAGCCCTCCAACAAAAAAAATGCAGCTGTTATCAGAAATGACATGACGATCATACAAAACAGATCTAGTAACCACCTTATCAAGACACAACAGCCAAGACAGGAAACAAAATCTGGTGATTTTTAACTTACACCAGACCCCAGCAGACCAGGTGCAACTCTCACCCCTGATGCGAATTGAATCCCATATAACTCGAGTGGTGACATGGTTAGGTTTAACACGTACCCTCCCAACTTATCTGATCATCTTGGTCTAAATCAAATAAAGGGTAATCAAAATCACGCAGCCATGTAGCCAAAGCATGATTAGAGTGGTGATGCTGTGAGTTCCCCTTGGGCAGACGCCATTCCCCAAAGCAAATAATAGTGAAAACAGTTGCATTCGGAGTGGAACCAACAGCCCTTATAATAGGATCAGTCAAATATGTAGCAAGACAATTATGTTTCCACCAAGGATCAAACCAAAGAGAAGTGCTAATACCATTGCCCAGCTTGTAGAGAATAAATCGTTTAGCCAAAGTTCGAAGCTTTAAAACTTTTCGCCAAATCCATGAACAGTCCGTAGGGATAGGAACTACCCAGAAATTGTGCCCCCTAAGGACACTGTTAATCACCCAGTTAGACCACAAAGAGCCCTTCTGAATAATAACTGACCATAAGTGTAAAATAATTTGAGCATAATTCCACTCCTCCGATTTTTTCAAACCTAGACCTCCTTCCTCTTTTGGAAGACATAAATTCACCCAAGAAACCTTTGCACTGCCTATAGAAGTCACATTACCCTTCCATAAAAAACGAGTTAGGAGCTGCTGGATTAATTTATGCACCTTCTTTGGTAAGACAAAATGACGAGTCCAAAAATTCTGAATGCTAAGCAAAACCACTTCAATCAGCCTCAAACGTCCCATATAAGATAGTAACAAAGAAGTCCAAGTCATGATTCTTGCAGTGATTCGGTCCACTAAGGGAATACAATCATTTATGCATAACTTCGAAGAAATAAGTGGCACTCCAAGAAACTTGACAGGCAGCAGACCCCTAGGCATGGAATAATTAAGATCGAACCATTCAATAGTCTCCGGCTCACAGTTGCAAAAGAAACTGGTGCTTTTGTTAATGCTAGCAGTGAGGCCACTTAAGTTTCCAAACCTTTCCAAGCTGCTCATCAGATGAGAAATAGAATCAACATCACCATGTGAAAATAACAGCACATCATCGGCAAAAAATAGGTGCGTTAAGCGTAGCTCCTTACATCTCCAATGAAATTTGAATAATGGGGGAGAATCATTTAGAATACATGAGAAAACATGCATGGCGCCAATTGTGAATAGATAAGGAGACATAGGGTCCCCTTGACGGATGCCCTTTGCCCCTTTAAAATAACCACAAGAAGCCCCATTATCCTTGATAGAAAACATGGCAGTGGTGACACAGGCACGAACCCAAGACACAAAAAGAGAAGGGAAATTCATATGAGCCATAGCTGCAAAAATGAAATCCCAATGTATTGAGTCAAATGCCTTGTGTAAATCAATTTTAAGAGCACATTTAGATGTACCAGTGTCTCTCGTATAGCCCCTGAATAATACTTGAGCGAGTAGTATATTATCGGAGATTTGCCGGCCTGGAATGAAAGCAGACTATGTTGTTGCTGATATTCTTGGATCATTCAAACCTGTGATGCCAGCATTAGCAAACTTATTGTCAAGCTTACCATGCTTGGTCACAGTGAAATGAACCAAATTTTGTACATCTGATTCATAAGTATCATCACGGTGAAAATAAGAAAGATCGTCTTGATCTTTTCATAGAGATCGGCCTAGTTCGTCTTGACGACCAGCAATCACCACCTTTGCACCATGCCGCACAAATATACGGGCGGTCGCTCCACCAATGCATCTAGTACGACCAGTAACTACAGCTACTTTCTTAAAGTTGTTGTGTACTTGTTTTTACCTGTCTGATGTTAGTTTTCTTCTGCTTTTCTTCTTCTTCAACTGTTTACTCGATGTGTATATTTTAGGGCTTAAAAGGAACACCCGGACTTTACCCTGCATATTGTTGGAATTATATTCTAATAATCTAAACTTGAAATAAATAAATTAGTATAATCACTAATTGTTTTATTAGTAGAGGATAAGTTAGAGAAATTGTGGGAGAGTATTGGATTAGTAATGAGTGTTTTTAGGATCATGGAGTAGTAGAGTTTAGTTTCAGGTGGACACTAGTTAGTTGCTATCACTTTGTTGGGTAGCCTTTATATATTATGTGATGTATCTCTTTTAATATATCAGGAGAAATACAATGTAGTCTTTGGAGTTCATTTGCTCTTGTACATATATATTCATCTTGTTTAATTTGAAGTCATCAGTTTTATAGTTTATTTCTACATGGTATCAGAGCCAGGTTTTGTTGTTCCGCCGCCAGGTGGTGGTGGAGCCACAGAATAAGTGTGTGACGAGATAGTTACAGGTAGGCGTTGCAAAAGCATGGTGGCAAAGCTGCATGTGTAGTATGGGATGCATGTGTAGTAGGAGCTGCCGTGAAAGGTGAGGCGATGCCGGAGAAGCTTACTGAAGGCAGAAAATGATATAGAGGTGAACGTGTTTGTGAGAGATATTTTTGCTTAAAAAGCAATGATTTTTGAAGTCGAGAGAGTTACGGGGGAAGTTGTGTTCTCTATTTTTCCGGTGAAATCAAACGGAGGTGAACGTGCCAGATGTGCAAGAAAAAAGTGCCAAATGGGCAAGAAAAAAAAGGCCAGATGTGCAAACAAGTGTGTAATATGGGCAAACAAGACGTGCCAGATAGGCAAATAAGAAGGGTCATACGGGCTATGTTGAAAACCAAATGGGTTGAAAGCCATACAGGCTAAATTGAAAGCCATACGGATGAAGACGTAGCCAGACGAGCAAAACAAAATAGCCATACGGGCTCAGTTCAAAAGGTCATACGGGCCAATAAAGAAAGTCAGATGGGCACCGAAGAACTTGCCAGACGGGCATAGAAGCTAAGTTTAGATTAAGGGGGAGATTGTTGGAATTTTATTCTAATAATTTAAACTTGAAATAAATAAATTAGTATAATCACTAATTGTTTTATTAGTAGAGGATAAGTTAGAGAAATTGTGGGAGAGTATTGGATTAGTATTGGATTAGTAATGAGTGTTTTTAGGATCATGGAGTAGTAGAGTTTAGTTTCAGGTGGACACTTGTTAGTTGCTATCACTTTTTTGGGTAGCCTTTATGTATATATTATGTGATGTATCTCTTTTAATATATCAGGAGAAATACAATGTAGTCTTTGGAGTTCAGTTGCTCTTGTACATATATATTCATCTTGTTTAATTTGAAGTCATCAGTTTTATAGTTTATTTCTACATGGTATCAGAGCAAGGTTTTGTTGTTCCGCCGCCAGGTGGTGGTGGAGCCGCAGAATAAGTGTGTGACGAGATAGTTACAGGTAGGCGTTGCAAAAGCATGGTGGCAAAGCTGCATGTGTAGTATGGGATGCATGTGTAGTAGGAGCTGCCGTGAAAGGTGAGGCGATGCCAGAGAAGCTTACTGAAGGCAGAAAATGATATAGAGGTGAACGTGTTTGTGAGAGATATTTTTGCTTGAAAAGCAATGATTTTTGAAGTCGAGAGAGTTATGGGGGGAAGTTGTGTTCTCTATTTTTCCGGTGAAATCAAATGGAGGTGAACGTGCCAGATGGGCAAGAAAAAAGTGCCAAATGGGCAAGAAAAAAAAGGCCAGATGGGCAAACAAGTGTGCAATATGGGCAAACAAGACGTGCCAGATAGGCAAATAAGAAGGGTCATACGGGCTAAGTTGAAAACCAAATGGGTTGAAAGCCATACGGGCTAAATTGAAAGCCATACGGGCAGATGAAGACGTAGCCAGACGGGCAAAACAAAATAGCCATACGGGCTCAGTTCAAAAGGTCATACGGGCCAATAAAGAAAGTCAGATGGGCACCGAAGAACTTGCCAGACGGGCATAGAAGCTAAGTTTAGATTAAGGGGGAGATTGTTGGAATTGTATTCTAATAATCTAAACTTGAAATAAATAAATTAGTATAATCACTAATTGTTTTATTAGTAGAGGATAAGTTAGAGAAATTGTGGGAGAGTATTGGATTAGTAATGAGTGTTTTTAGGATCATGGAGTAGTAGAGTTTAGTTTCAGGTGGACACTAGTTAGTTGCTATCACTTTGGTGGGTAGCCTTTATATATTATGTGATGTATCTCTTTTAATATATGTGGAGAAATACAATGTAGTCTTTGGAGTTCATTTGCTTTTGTACATATATATTCATCTTGTTTAATTTGAAGTCATCAGTTTTATAGTTTATTTCTACACATATTACCCTCTGTTATTATACTGTTTTTTGTATTCATACCGGTAATGAGGGTTAAAAAGAACATATCGGATACTTGGAGGGTTGATTCGGTTGATTTAAAACATCGAGGCCGCATCGGTACACCACCCTAAACTTTGAGGGTTAAAAGGGCATTGAGCTCGAAAAGATTTTCCAATTTAGCTCAGAGAGAAGAATATTATCAGGAGGATTTCCCAGAATCATTCAGATATGATCAAATAACTTGATAACTTAAATAAATGTATTTTAGATTAAAATCGATTTTTTAGGCTCCAAGGGTTCTGAACAGACAAGAGCTTGTGACAAATATAGTGATATGTCAGCTTTCTAAGAAATAAATGAAGCATATAGTGAAACTTGAGTCTGTGAATCAAAAAAGAAAAAGAATTAGTTGTAAGAATTTCTACGAAATGATAACTATGTTAATTTATAGTTAACGTTTTCAACATTTAACAACCATGTTCCACAATTCTTTATATTACAATTCCGGAGTAAGTTGTTAACCCAGGAATTAAGAACAGGAAGTTGATAGTCTCTTGGCTACTTAAGATAAATAAAGCAGAGTCCAGGTCAATACATTAGTCTTTAATTATTGTAGCATTCGACGATGGACAATCAGAGATTAGAATATTGGTAGCATTTAGGACTTTTATCCGCTAACTTGATTACATAATAGTTAACATTGACGAGATTGAGATGTGCATGCAAGAACGTATGTTGTATCAATGGAAAGCTATTAAACTAACATTGACGAGATTGAGATGTGTATACAAATGATGGTGTATCTCTTTTGTTGCATTTTGCTAATGAATAAAATAAGTTTATTATAATTTATATGTTTGTGAAATTGTCAATGAGATTATTCTTTTATTTCGAGTTGCCTATTACTTCCTCTGTCCCATTCATTTCTTTACAATTTTTTTTAGACGTCCCACCAATTGTGTATATTGCAAAAGTAGTAAACTTTTATAATATAAAATACCATTACACAAACTATTTTCTTCCACTATCTCCATTATATAATATTATAAATACTATTACACCCACTACTTTACTTCACTATCTCAAATTTATTATTAAATATAAATGGGTCTCACCACTATACCCACTTTACTCGTTTTTTACACTTTTTTATGGTGTTTCGTGTCCCATTTTTTACACTTTTTCATGGTCTTGCAAAAGGTTAAAAATGCATTTTTAATGTCTTGAATATTAATCGGTGACACACCATTTATAAATTAGTTACAACCAAAGAGATCTAAAATCAGAATCTATACTAAAAGACGTAGAATGAATTTGAAAGCGAAAGGATGAAAAGTCTCTAGCTAGCAGCCAATACTATTAGACGAGACAAATAGACAAATAGACCAGATGGAGCTTTCCAATTATAAAATATTGATGATAAGAAGAATATTTGTCAGTCCTACTCCATAGAATTTAGATAACAATGATTATCACTATTAAAGTTTATCTTACTCTGTTTATATTGGAAACATGGTCCTTATACGACTTCAGTTACCTGTACAGGAAAAGTACGTGAATGGAGGTTCCGGTCTTTGAGAACTGAAGCTGGGAATCTGTAAATTAGTATGTTGACGATCCATACTTGTATGATGAATCTGGAAATGTTTCAGAAGATAGTTTAATTTTTTTAAGAAATATGAAATGTGATTAATATAATAAACTCTGTCCTTTAGGCAATAGATAGATAGATGCAGTAAATAAATGGTTGTTGAAGGATGCTGACATGAACATCCATGTCAGCTGTCAGAAATTAAGAACAGGAAGTTGATAGTCTCTTGGCTACTTAAGATAAATAAAGCAGAGTCCAGGTCAATACATTAGTCTTTAATTATTGTAGCATTCGACGATGGACAATCAGAGATTAGAATATTGGTAGCATTCAAGACTTTTATCCGCTAACTTGATTACATAATAGTTAAACTAACATTGACGAGATTGAGATGTGCATGCAAGAACGTATGTTTTATCAATGGAAAGCTATTAAACGTTATTCTTTTAGTATATATTTGTAGATACAGCAACTATAACTGATCAATGGAAAGCACTTACTTCATTCTGTTTTGCTCCAGTTTGATGCTTTTCACCTTTGCAAATATGGCAAATGCAATTGATACTATAACTGTTAATCAAACCATTAGAGACGATGATAACAGCACCATCATGTCGGCTAAAGAAACTTTTCAAATGGGTTTCTTTACCCCTGGTAATTTAAAGAGTCGGTTCTTGGGCATATGGTACAAAAATATAGCCAATCTGACTGTTGTCTGGGTTGCTAATAGAGACACGCCACTTGCTGATACATCAGGCGTGCTCATGTTTGACGCTAATGGAAATTTGGTACTCACTAATGGTGACAATAAAATAATTTGGTCATCCAACTCATCAAATACTGTGATGAGTCCTGTGGCGCAACTGTTAGATACAGGAAATCTTGTGATCAGGTATGCAAATGACAGTTATCCTGAAGATTTCCTGGCAGAGTTTTGATCACCTTGGTGATACTATTCTACCAGGCATGAAGTTTGGCTGGGACTTGGTGAAACACTTAGAAAGGTATCTCATATCCTGGAAAAGCCCGGATGATCCATCTCCAGGCAATTACACATATGGAGTCTATCTAAAAGGATATCCACAGCGAGTTATATGGAAAGATTCAGCTATGAGATTCAGGTTTGGACCATGGAATGGTGTTCAGTTTGGTGGCAAGTCTAATTTGATGCAGAATATGGTTTTCACATATGATGTTGTGTCTGACGAAAAGGATTTGTATTACATGTTTAAACTTCTCAATAGTTCTGCTGCGATGAGAATGATCTTAAATTCAGACGGAGATCTAAAAATTCTTACCTGGACTAACAATATGCAAGGTTGGGATAACACTGTGACTCTACCAACAGATAAATGCGACGACTTTGCTTTATGTGGGGCATATGGTATTTGTAACATTACTGAGAAAACTTACGGACGTGACATCTGTGGGTGTTTGGATGGGTTTGAGCCAAAATTTTCAGAAAAATGGAGGTTAACAGATCATTCTGATGGTTGTGTTCGCAAATCTAAGTTGTTGTGTGGGAATGAAGATAGTTTTCAGAGTTACTCCAATCTCAAATTTCCAGACACTCAAAATTCATGGTTTGATCGAAGTCTGACCCTAGAGGAATGTGCAGCTAAGTGCTTGAAGAACTGTTCATGCACAGCATATGGAAATATCGATGTAAAAGAAGGTGGAAGTGGATGCTTATTGTGGTTCGGTGACCTGCTTGATATCAGAGAATATCTGGGAAATGTTCAAGATCTTTATGTAAGAAGGGCTGCTGGAGAATTAGGTGAGTAAAATTAGTCCACTTAATGTTTATAATATCAGTTCAGATTATTATTATGTTCTAAAATTTTATATGCACAGGAAGAAGCATGATTGGAAGAGCAAAGAAGCCGCTATGGATTATTATCATTGCTGTATTAGTTGTAACAATATTCCTAAGCCTGTTTATATCAACTGTGAATCGAAAACAAACTCTGAGAAAAAAAAGGTATGCCAATAATTTACTGATATTAGTAACTCTTTAGCTTCTCAGCACACCAGTGACTTTCATCATGTAGGAAAATATTGTAATTTGTTATATCTATATATGTCATTACAAGTATTTGAGTGTCGTTTTGTTCCCCATTTGTCAGGAAAACGTAGATTTAAGGTACAAGGTGAATCAACACATAATAGTGAGAAGAAAGGTCTGGAACTACCATTGTTTTACTTGGTAACAATTGCTGAAGCAACCAACAATTTCTCGGAAAACAATAAGCTTGGAGAGGGCGGCTTTGGACCTGTTTACATGGTAATTTTCTTGATTTACTTATGTTCTGATGAAACATATATTAAGAGTATTTTAGTAACGTAAAATGATCATTATGTTGTTGGAAAAGATACCAAGATAGTTATTTTAATTCACTACCTAGTTTGAATTATACTCTGTCTAGAACAGAGTATTGTCATACAATCATTATATGATGTTAGATTCCATGCACACTATTGAATTTTTTTAGTAGAAGATATAAGTACTTTATTGTTAAGTGGGTGTCTAACCCAAGTCCCACGTCATAAACATAAAGAAGATTCGTCTTAATTATAACCCGTCAAAACAACTCCATTAATATGAGACCTTTTGGGAGGAGTCCAAAAACAAAATCATCCGGGGTTGACCACGGGCGAGACGGACAATATCATACTAACATGGAGTTGATGGGTATGCACGGCCCAACACTTAACTCAGTTAAAAAAGTACTTTTATCTATGTAACTATGTAATAATTCTGCTAATGTGAATATGTAATAACTTAAAGTTGCGTTTTGATTTTTATGAAGAATGCACAACTTGAAGTTGCATTTTCAGCTCTGTTGCGTTTCTATAAACACAACACGAAGTTGCGTTGAAGTGACAGTTGGGGTCATTTTTTCTGAAAATGACAATAGAGGTTTTTTGCTTCTAAATAGTGACATTGGAGGCCAACACCCAACTCAACCTCTAGCAAATAGTACTATAAATATTGAGTATTACTTTTGAACAAAGTGACTACAACTTATAAACTTTAGCATACTCCGTATTTGCTCTAATGATTCGATTTTAAGCTGGCTTATGGTTCTATTAATGAATCGATCCATGTCTACAATAAGCATTTAACAAGTGGATTGAACACTGAGACTTTTAGAATACTGCTAATATTTCATGATACAACATCTTTTAATGTATCATATTGAATTATTCATTTAGGCTTGGAGACTCTACAAAGAGGAAAAGTTTCTGGACATAATTGATGATGTGATCCTAGCGTGGTGCAATCACTTCGACGTGTATCGCACTATTCAAATTGCACTATTGTGTGTACAACCGTTCCCAGAAGACAGACCAAGCATGGCTGTGGTGTCTCTCATGTTAAGTAGTAAATGTGAGGTACCTGAGCCTAGCCAGCCTGGTTTTTCCACAGAGAGTAAACTTCTTGATTCAGATTCTTCATCCTCTTTGATATCTGAACATTTTTGTTCAGAATTTAGTATTAGAGCTCCCTCTAGCTGGATTTCCTGGATTTCAAAATTTAGTAGTTATTTTGTTCAGATCAAAAATTTCAGTTTAAAATTAAAAAGAATTTCTTCTGTGGCCAACTGATCCGTTAAAAGTTAGGGATGTATAATGGTAACCCCCGCTATCCCGGCTAGCAAAATTTTTGCATTATATATGCCGCATATAATTTTTATTTTTGTATAGTATAATTATAGTGAATTTAGCAAAAGTACCACTTTTTTTAAGTTTTTTTTAGAGTAAATGACACTTTGCACCCACTATGTTATACCGTTTTTTCGTTTTGGTCTTAAAGTATTTTTTTTTTTGCAGAACACAACCCATAGTTTTAATCTTGCTTCGATTTGCACCCTTTGACCGCCTCCCGTTATATTTGACCGTTAACTTTAACTGTGTGGGGGGGGTTGTCATTGCTGTAATTTCCTAACTCTAAGGGCTCTAATCGATGTTTATCCTCATTATAAACATAATAACCCTAAGACTTATACATTGTCAGACACACACCCATATATCTACATCTTTCTTGGTGAAAAATCCATGGCTAGAAAGTTCTTCTGTAGGAAATGGGCGGCTCAACAAACGGCGTGGACCACCGCAAATGTTGGGCAAAGATTCTGGACATGTCCAGATCGATGTTGTAACTATTTTCGGTGGATAGATCCCCTTTGTGTGCACGTGCTCAAGCAATCATTCCTGGTCTTATAAGAAGGATTAACATTCTTGAGGGTGAAAAAAGAGATGGAGAAGAAATGGAGAGGCTTGCTGTTGGCGATGTAGAAAAAAATTTGGTTGTAGCAAGGCACTGTTGCTGCTACGATTTTACTATTTTTAAAAATATTTGCAAAAATAATAATTTTTTAGAAAATATTTGCAAAAATGATCTACAACTAGATGTAACGAGATGCAACTTCACTTAATTGGCGGCGCATGAATTACAAGTATGGTTGCATCTGGTTGCATGTGGTTGCAAACATTATTTTTGCAAATATTTTCAAAAATTTGATATTTTTTGCAGAATTTGAATAGATATAGTATTTTTGCAAAAGATATTTTGGACTTGGGTATTTATAAGAAAACCTCAATATTATATTTCGACACTAAAATGGTTTATTCAGAAAAACAATTAAAGTAATTTACCTACGTATCTAAATTAAAGCGGAATATATATTAAATTAAAATCCAAATAAGTGCAAAATGCCATTGGATATGAGAATAAATATTATAAAATATATACCAGAAAATTCTAGTGAGTCATTTGAATTCTAGAATTTACCTACGTATCTAGATCTTTCTATTGAATCCTATATAAAGCCTTTTACCAGATCATTTGAAATCAAGTACTTTCAAGCAATGCTTTTTATATAAAATCCAGTACTTTTTCTAAATATTTGAGTTGTGTGAGTTTGAGTGCGATCTTGTCAAACAATATACACAGTACAATTTTGTTTGTAATTATTCAATTGGAAACACCAATTTAGGATTGTTATTCACTCAACATAATTGCTTTAATAGTGATCTGCGATGAGGGCTTGATTCTTTGATGGAGATAATTAATTCCTCTCATCTCATCAGAATAAGTAAATCTCATTTTAGGTTGAGTAATTAAAACTGTACAAGAGCTTGTGAGTATCAAATCGCTTATATCATATTGTCCAACTTGAATTAATTTAAATCGGCGTTTCCTCACTTCATTTGATGTTTGCCTAATAATTGGAGAATTCGGCCGAAATTGGGACAAACGAGGGAGAAACAGTCATGCCCTCCTAACATCTATTTTTGCTCCGTTTTCAGGTCGGTCTCAAATCGAGCTTTTAAGGGCTATTTCGAATTCGGCTACACGCTATATCTGTTAGGTCCAAAGTATCGTAGAAGGGGGGGTTGAATACGATACTCACTACAATTTAAAATTCTTTCGAATCTTGCGGATAAACAAATTGCAGTCCTGTAATGGGTTTCGTGTTCCGGATATTTATTGAGTCGGTTTCTGAGGATATAAAAATATTAAACCAACACACAATATTTTCCAAGGTATATCTGTATATTGATAAATACCTCGAAGGTGCTATAAATCCAAACCCGAAGGTTGGCTACAATGGCTATTACTACTTACACTCACAAACCCTAGCTTCTAAATATATATATAATACAAAACTAAGCTAGAGTTTATTTGTGTGTAGTAGTGTGCAAGGCACAAAGCCATTCCACCATAAAGGTGGTGGAGAGTGTGTGTGAAAAATGAACTCACATCTCAAGTATTTATAGACTTTTCATTAACTAACCCTGGTTAACGAGTTCGTCCTGGACGACTTCAGATATCCAAAATAAATCTAACTCCCCAGCACAAGAAGTGGCGCCATTTACATATACACACACATATATATATATATATATCACAAACTTGCGCTTGGATATGTACATATGTGTGCATATATAAGAAGTCAAAGTTGGCGCCCAATGTTTGGTCAAACCTCGCGCCGTCCAGTGTCCACAGTGTGTCTTCTACTTAGACAAAATATAGTTTCTTCAACTAGTGCCACAGAGAGATGACTTAGAGTCGCAACCTTTGACTTGGTCAAAGGTTGCGCTACAAGTTGTCTTCCCAGTAGAGTTTGCGCCTCAATGCTCCGTTGTAGGGACTTAGAAAAATTCTTGTCATTTAAACTTGCGCTTTGACTTCCAGGTCAAAGCTTGCGCTACTGAGTTCCACTGTATTAGTCATATGACTTAGAAAAATACTAAGCCCATTGAACTTGCGCCACACAGTAGAACCACCTCACCATGTTCTCTCTCCTGGTTAAGCAACTTGCGCCTCATGATATATACTGTGTATACTGTATGCGGAGTGCCTTAGATTTATTTCCAACTTGAAGTTGCGCCAACACAGCATACATTGTATGTATATGTCGTTTGCCTTAGTCTCTGCTTGAATCAAATGCAAGTTGCGCCTCACAGTGAACACAGTTGATTAAAGAGATTGAAACCCTAGCTCCATGGACACATGCAAACCCTAGGTTGCCCTAGACACCTGACATCATCACATGCATGCATAATATATATAATATAATATATTATGTTGTTATTATATTAATAAATAAAAATATATATAAATATACACACACATATATATTTTATTTATATGAACATATAATAATATATGTACATATATTTAAATATATTCTCATATATTTAAATATATATAATATATAATTATATGTAAATACAAATGTAAATATATATATATAAATATATATAGAGATATATATAGTTATTTATAAATATAAATATAAACATAAATATATATAAAGAAAAGTATATATAAATATATACATATATATAATATTTATATAAACATATAGTAACATATATATACACATATATTTAAATATATTCTCATATATTTAAATATATATAATATACATATAACTATGTGTAAATATAAATATAAATATATATATAAAGATATATATAACTCTCTCTAAATATAGATATATTTATGCACATAATATAATATATATATACACTTAAATATATAAATGTTTATGTAAAATATAAATACATATATTATATACATATATATTTATTTAAATATATATACATATAAATATACATATACATATGTTTAAAAACATATATACATATATACTATATATATTATATTTAATTAAATATACATATATACATATATAATTATATTTGTACATATACAAATATATAAGTGCACACATATAAAAGATAGGTCACTTTGGCATAGCTTGCAGAGGCTAGGCATTTGGCTTGGCTTGGCTTGGCTTTGGAACAAATGACTTGTTATGACTTGATCAATTCTTCGATTGATAAATACTTTGGAAAACTCCGTATGTGTTGACGCTTAGTGCACTGGTCTGGTTCACAAGCGACTAACACTGAAGTCAAACATTGTACCTTCTTTGTCAGCAAACATTGATCAGTCGGTTCAGGGTTAGTTTATGCTTCAATTGTTGATTGTAAATAACCAACCAAGATATAGAGAAATATCTTGCTTCAGGGGTTGCACTGAAATCTTTCGAGTACTTGGACAACATCTTCATTACTTCCACAATCTTGAATACTTCAATATTTATTCTTCACTGAGGCATGAACATATTAATGAACTTCTTCCAGTGAACTTATTCCTTCAAGACTGTAGATGGCTTCTTCAACCTTTGTCTTCGTATCTTCCGATTCCGGTGCAGGCGTAGTGTTATTTACTTGTCCTGTTCTATTGTTGAGTTATCATCCCTATGTAACAGATAGGGTTGTCTTTACATTTAGACTTACAATCTCCCCCTATTTGTTTGTTAATCATAACAAGCAAATCCTCTGGAGGATAACTCAACTAACACTAGAAAAAGTAAAGTCCTGGACTAGTAAATAATGCTACAAAGTTTCTGGATCATATAATACATTTCCAGATTTCATGAATAGAAATAACAGATGTGCATATCACCTTTATTTCTCTGGTTCTTGCTTACCTGCCAGATAATCCTCATAGTCTGTCTTGAAGAGAATTCAAAACATTCCATTATGCAAAGAACAATCAGCAGCTTCATTGAATTCTTCAGTGGTAATGAATAAGTTCCTGTCTACCACTTACTGAAGAATAAATGTATCACCTTATACTTCTCCTCCCGTTACCTTGATCAGGTTCCCCTTAGTGATAAGTAGTTGTCTCCCCTTAGATGAAAGATCAATCCTCCTCCTTAGTTGAAAGAAGAATCTCCCCCTCAGTAGTACACAGCTAAAGAGTAGTTTAATCCCCCTTAGTTGTAGACAGCTAAAGAAAGCTAACTTACTTTTTCTTCCCCCTTTCATATATTCTCCCCCTAAATATATTCTCCCCCTTAGTTGTGGAATCCTCCGAGGATATGTGGTATCAAATAGGTCAAGGAACGTGTACAATACTTCCTGTACCAAAAGATAATCTCCCCATAGAGAACTAAACAACGCTAAAGCTGGGGTCGAAGAAAGAGTTCAGAAGAAGGGTTTACTTTGATTGGGTTGGTCCCTATGCTGAAAGAATAGGTTCCAAACGGAAAAATAATGAGTAAAAACTAACATTCCAGTAACAACATCCACTTTGTCTTTAGGTATTAATTTGGTAATTAGTGGGTGTCTCACTAAAATGTTCTGCAGGTGTATCACTCAACACTCAAATTTCTCTCGGTTTTTGGGTAAGGGTGTCACTCACGAGTTCTGTAAGTGTATCCCTCCACACAAATACTGAGCTTCCAAAATGCTGAGTACCTGCAAGAAAATCACCTTAGCCGCCCTTGTAGGGGGTCACCGGTGGTGCAATGGGAGTTCGTAATTCCCAGTCCCTGCAGACTCATCAGATAAATCCGAATCATGGTCCACAAGTTGCCAACCACTAAGTGGATTATCCAATTAAGGATCCAGAGTTGTTTGCTCTGGGAGGTTAGACAAAGGCTTAATTATGGCAAAGGCCTAAGTCCTCCTCAATGTCTGTGAAGACACTTGATTCAAGAGAATCATCAACCATAGGTTCACAACGTGAAATGGAATGAACCGTAGTTGCTTCCGTCAATTCTTTCAACAACTTGTGAGCTTTCAATACCAATTATTATTATATGTACCTCACAAGTGTTTCACTCTTCTCAATATCCTATGTGTTTGCACTCACTCATGCTCACATATTTCTCATTCTGATATCTCACTTGTTCTTCTCAGAATCTCACCAAGTGTTGAACTCTTAGTGTTTGGCTCATAGTGTTTCTCTCAGCACTCAAAGTATGGTCTTCTGTACCTGCATGAGAAAGTCACCATAGCCCCTTCAAGAGAGGTCACTGGCGGTGCAATGGGGTTTCGTAAATCCCCGACCCTCAACCGACTCATCAATAAATTGACTCATAGTCAGAGAGTTGCCGATCTCCTATAAATAGGAAATCCATTCCGATTGGATCCAGATCTGTTCTTATCTGGGGAGGGAGACGAGAATCCTGAAGATTTGGCAATTGAGATCCTCGTTTCCTCCTTACACCTGTAAAGGCATCAACCATCTTATCTACCGTAAAATGGTAAATGAAGAAGTTGCTTCTAGAACAAAACCTTTAACCTCACTGTGCACTCTCTTGTATTGTGTCCATAAGATTTTTTGTTTAGGCTCTTCATCAGAGTGATTACTGATGATGTGCTTGACTTAATACAAGATGCTCTGGCTGACGAGCGAATTTCAATGGACTCATCCTGTTGAGAGAATGATTCCAGAGACTGTTTTATTGCCTTTTCAGCTCTATATTCTTTTGAGAGAATACAGATGAGCAACAGTTACCTCAAGTTTGAAAACACCTTTTCTCCTTGAGAGGTAGAGCTGTGGGTACACTATCCCTCACATCCTTATTTGCTGCAACAAGTACAGTTTCTTCCTCATTGACCTCTAGTCTAATAAGTTCCTTATCACTCCAGGGGGAAAGTTGGGATGTGTTCTGAATTTGGTTTTATAGTCTGGGATAAAGATTGTTGGTTTTCAACCTTATGACTATCTAGGAAAGCCAAGAGGCTGATTAAGTTCCGAAGAACAGAAAGAGATATAAATGCATTTTAGAAAATCTATGATTTTGAATGAAAGCAATTGCATTTAATCTTTTGAAGAAAAATGAATCAGTTGTGACTGTAAAATGATTTTCATAAAGAATGACAATCACAACCGATGAAAGAATCAAAGTTTTCCATTAAAAACTTGTTTGAGTACGAGAGTCTGAATCTATGCATAAAAGTTTTAAATGAACTTGTCTTTGAAAAAGACACAGACTCTTGTTTCTCACTACAATTTAAAAAGGAAACAAGAAAATTTATGCGCTACAGTGTATAAAGCACTCGCCACACTTATTAGTGAAAAGGCCTCATACTAGCACATCGTCAAAACAGACGCTGCAAGTGACAAAGATCACCAAGTACACAAATACAAGATAATCAATGTCTCGTCCTATGACGCTTCATGTATTGATGTAAAATATTCTAAGAAATATTTATGAAATAGAGTAGTGGATACCAATTGTTGAAATCAATTGATAAGGAAATTTCTTGACAGAAACTCACCACTCTAGAACATAAATACGAGACAGAATAAAGATTTTGTTGTCTCCCTTGTACTCAGAATATTAAACACCTAAAATATATTAGCACCAGTGGTTTTAAGAAATATGCAACAATATTTCACCAGTGCCAACACATCACAATCAATTCACAAATAAAACATTAACAAAGCATCAAAAATAGATACCAATTAAACATTTCAAAAATGAATTAATCATGCTTCTAATTATTCTATCAAAGTCAATCATGAAACAAATAAGCATATAATTGTCATGGATCACAATTTAACTAAGATAAAATAAAAATTACTTACGAAATATCATATAATTATCAGATAAGCAAATAACAACTAAAATCATGACAATCATACAATGATATTCGCAAGCCCGAGGGAAAGTTGAAGAAAAGTTCACAAGTCCTATACATGTAAGCATTGAGTACAAGTAAACTCACACAACTTCTCGCAGAAAATATTAACAATTAATATTAGTGATCTCCATATAAGCATGCAAAAATATCACTAACACTAAAAGTATCACAACTATATGTAGTTAGACATGAAATAAAATATCAATTAATAAATCATCAAATATCCAACACAAATAGTTATGCTTCAAATATATACACTAATATAAATGGATTCAGCCTAAAGAGAATCTAAGTAACTCCACAAATATTAGTATATCATGACTAAATTCTAAATAGATTCAAACTAGATACCAATTACTGATACAAGTCACAAGTCTAGAAACAAATAAGTCATGCTTCAGATTTTATACCTATAAAAATGAATTCAACCTAGAAAATAATCCTAAGTATGTTCACAAATACAGATATATCACGACTAGATTATGACAAAGTTCTCTACTAGATACCAATTGTTGAAGAGGTATAGATCAAGAAAAATAACATAATTAAGTCATGCTTCATGTCATCCCTAATCATTTAAATCATGAACAAATAAGTCACTTAATTGTCATGCAACACAATTTAAATAATTGAGATAACAAACACTCATGCTAAAACATATAATCACCATCTAAGCATGCAAAGCAATAAACATGGCAATCACATAGAATAGCAAAAAGCACGAGGTATTGGATTTTAAATAAATTCACAAGTCCTATGTATAGACAATTTAATACTCATGAATTCATTCAAGAAATATGATAGACATGCTCATGAATGAAGTAATACCTTATGTAAAATATAGTATGTGATCTACTTGCAGTTAAGTAAAGTGATAAGTTGAATACCTCTGAGACTTGACATTTCAGTTGATGTATCTTTCTTGTACTGATCAAGTCCAGTGGTTGTTGGCATAAGTCTTGGCAGGTCTAGAATCTTCCAAAATGCGCATATTCAAAAGATCCTTGACTTCCTTTTATTGCCATCATTCTTTAGGCTAACTAGTAGACCATGAAGAATTGCAACTTTCCAACAAACTCATCATATCACTAATCTGCATTCACTTAGCAATTATCTTGCACAAGTGACATTAGTCCACATATAATATAATCATGGTATCACAGCACAGATAGTTGTATTGTGTGTGCCTTGTATCATGAGAGGTAATAATTTGGATACCAAATATGACTCTAGCAAACAGATATTAAAATAATATGCTAGTCAGAAGTCATACCATGTCCGTGACGATCATCAGGTGTTGGATAGAAACTCATAGAGAGCTGGTGAAGAAAGAAAATACAAATTCCGTTGGATCTGCAACTGCAAAGTCCTTGAAATGTTGTATGAAGCTTTATCTTCTAGCTCACTTTAATATCGTGAACCCGAGTCTCGTCAATGGCGCTTTAGTTCAATTTTGAAGGTCGTTGAGTCCCCTAAGATGTAGAGTCCTGAACTTGAAGATTCTGTTTCCATCATCTTCATAACCTTCTCCTTTGTAGTAACTCTTAGCAACCAAATTGGCTTGTCCCTCGCAACAGAGCCAAAAACATCCAGTTGGAATCTAAATACCCGACAAGTACTAAGTAATGAATTGTCATTAGGTCAGGGTATCAGACTCCGCACAATCTGCTTTCCAACTTGATTGAGATCATATTGCTGTGCAATCACTCAATCTGGATCCCATTAAGAGCTTTTGAATCTTCCCCAAGTTTCACTTTAGATTGAAACCCAAAGAAATAACATCCTTTCACCATAGCTCTCCTAGTCTTCACTTCACCATTAGGAACATTTAAGAACTAGAACCCGAGAATGATATTGATTTCAAACCCTTTGTCTAAGCAGATACGTTCTTGATATGTCCTGTTCATCTTCAATGTGGTGTTGAGTTTGACTAGTGGATCCACCAAATGCTCCCCCTAAGCTGTTGTTGGGATCTTCTTAATAATCCTTATCCTTGCAAAGAGATTCTGCTAGGATCTGAATCATTATTAAACAAATACAATCACCTTTAACAGCTTGGAGCAAAGTGTCATTCAATGTCCCGTCTAGACTTACAATCACCTTCTGTTGATTAATCACAATCACCCTGTAGACTGTAGACTCCATTGAGTAGCCGAGGAAAATATTCTTTGATCTTCAAATGCAAGACTTTCAAAGAGGCATTTTCCTCCAAACACATACCAAGAGTTAGTGTTTGCTTCTGATTGGCCACTGGAAAGAATGGTGTCTTTCTGGATTTATCAATGATCAGGGTTCATCTTGATCAACCTTCATTTGTGACGTCTTGTCCTTCGAACACATACGAACAACACAAAAGACTCTAGAGTAGTCAACGATCATCACAAAAAGATATCTGGCTTGTTGTAGATATAACATTAACTGATCCGTAGAAATTCATATGTATCATCTGAAGCGGCTCAGTAATGTTGATCATATCTTTGCTTCTTTGTGATGCTCCTTCGACTTCCCTATTGACATACCTCATAAGCTTCATCCATATAGAATCCCAGATGAGGTAGTCCTCTCACCAAATCTCTTCTTACTAATAAAAAGAGCTTCTTGTTTTGACATACAAGTTTGAGAGCTTCAAGTGCCATAGCTAATACTCATCTGATGAGGCTTCACTATCAAAACAGCTCACTCCATCTTCAGTTGAAGTTCCATATTAGCTACGAGCAATATTCACATCCTTCTTGATTTAAGATAAAACACTATTCCATGAACTGACATAATGTCCTTTGTCAGAGAACCGTTTGATACTAGGAATTTGTGTGCTTTGACTCTTCCAAGAAAGATATTCTTCCATGATGACATTCCAGGAAAACAGGCATGTCCCGTAAGAGAATCTTTGTTGTCATCTTTCAAAGATTATTGACGGAACTGCTCACACAATCACATTTGCTAACAGGGTACTTTTTGTGAATCATATGATTTCAGCTACTCAGCAAACAGAGTGCACCAAAAATCATATGGATCATATGTAACCTGCAATCACAAATGGAAAGAGTTCTATGGTCCCCAATCATAACTGGATCCGGATGGATTAGAGATTTTTCTTTAACAGTGGTAACAACAGAAGCAACCTTAACATGCTAATTCTTATTTAGACATTGCCCTAATGTGATTCTCAAACATGCTTTTCTAAAATCAATGCAAGTACAAAGACATGCATTCATGACATGAAAGTAAGCAGACATGATGTTGAATACACATGGCAAACAATCAAAGATAAGACAAGAGCAAGACAGGCAGTTATGCAATTCAGAAGATTCAGTACTCTCTACTTAAACCAATTAACACAAGTGCAACAGGTAGCAAGTAGAATTACATATATTCAATAATCTTCGAAAAGCATATGGATTAGACACAAGAAATTAATAATCACATTATCAATTCATACTAATCCCAATCTGTTGTCATATGGCATTATACTATCTCTATTACCTAAGTCAGTTTTAGATCTAACATGAAGTTCTAAAAGTTCTACTGACACAAGGTAGACATTCCATCATAGAACAAATAAATTCCTTAACAAACAATTCAGATAAATAAGAAAATCTAGTTGTACTAGGGAATCTGAAACTAAGTGTTTTAACAAAGTTATATATGCTAGGATCATAACCCATAAAACTAAGAGTCGTGTTCCAAAGGAAAGCTTCTAATCTCACCATTGCAAATAATCAAATCCTAATTATTCATACACATGTTAAGAATCTGCTAAAGACACATACACAAGATTATCATCAATCCTAGTTACTAGAACAGTCATCTAGCATACTAGTTTAACATTATCTATTGTGATGCTATCATGATTGTGCTTGTGTGTTGAACAATTCTACTCAGAAATTTATAACATGCTTTGAATATAAAGAAATATGTATTGCATAGTTAGAAAGAATTTGTACCTGAGATGTGCGAGTTGAGTCATCTTCAGAGAATGCTAGGATAGCCAGATAACCATAATCATCCTTCTCATCAGCAACTGATCCAGCTCACACCTTTCCTAAAATAGCATAAGAACTTGTTGTGATGTTTCTTTCAAAACATCCACTTGAATTTCAGACAAGCCCTATCATCCTTGTTTGTCGAGGCTTCAATATATATAGCAACCCACCTTTGCTAAAGATACCAAACAATATTGTGTGTATTGACCAACTCAGTTTTGAAAACAACCTCCTTGAACTGAACCCTGAAGAGTCACCACTTGAAACTAATGGATTCCATCTGAATCTGACATGACTAAACCTCTCAGACAGTGTTATGCTAATCCTTGAAGTTCTGTCCTCACATTCTCCAAAAGTATTAACTTTCGTCGACTTGAGCTTCCTCAAATTCAGCAGTTACAAACTCTTCTGTTCAATCCTAAGGTTCTGACATAAATGCATGAAACTGATTTGGTGCGGTAGTAACTTGATAATTATATCCTTAAACCTCCACAGTTCTATGTCTTTGGTTCAGTTGATTCTGGATGGATTTAGTATTGATACAATTCACTATGTAATTGTATATCCCTGAATCACTGAGTTAGATTGAAATCCCTTGAAGATTCGTCCGTAAAAACTTCTCTTTTCCTACTACCAGTGGTGCCATTCAAAGTTGACATTCCGAGCCCTGGGAAGATGCACTCAACACATAAAGCAAGTTCCCATCCTGATCTGGTGATCTGATAATCAAGTAGGAGTAATTACTCAGATCAAGGCCTGAAGTACCTTCTTCAAAATCCACTGTTAGTAGTACCAAATTAGTCTTCAATGGAATCTTCTTCGAATCACAATCATCTTTGTCGAACATGGAAAACTGCTTCTAATAATCCTTTGAGTAATCAATTGGATTGGGTCATCAATGTAATTCCATTACCGGTTCTGAGAATCTGGTATTTGAAAGCCCGGTGTTTGTCTTGTAATCTGTCAGCCTGATCTGTCTCAACTAAATGTCAATCTGATTTGTCTTGGAGTAGAATAATTAAAAAGGTTACGGGACACTTGATTATTTAAACTAAGTTTAAATTATAAAGAAAATAAATTTTAAAATTAAGTTTTAAAAGATGAAAGAAAATAAAGTATAAAATAAACTTAGTTAAATCTATAAAGTAAATTTAATTATATTTAAAAAATAAATCCAAATAAATTCATAATAAACTGAATAAGTTTAGAATAAATTTATTTCAAATTCATTTAGTAAATATATTAAAATTTATTAGATAAATTTAATTTTTGAAAATATTCAAGTGTCTCGTCTCCAATTAAATCATAGCTTCCAGAACAAATGAAATTGAACCCTTGAACTTGAACTTATATCCATAATCAGTTAAATCCTCTTAAATTTATATTTTATATTTTAACTTAAATTTAAATCATAAACTATACAAATTTAAATAATAAATTTATAAAAATTTATGATAAACTTGATAAAGTCTAAGAGTAAACTTTACAAGTCTAAAATAAATTTAAGCAAATTTATTAAATGAATTTAGCAAAGTTTATAAAGTAAATTTAATTAAGTTTATAAGATAAATTTAATTAATTCATAATAAACTCAATTAATAAGTTTAAAATAAATTAAGTTAAATTTATAAAATAAACTTATTAAAATTTAAAGTATAAATTTATAAGTCCCGGTCCAAAGTTCAGTATCCAACAGATAATCCTTGCTTAGGCCTACGGACAAATTCAGCAACACAAACCGGAAGAACATTTCCCCTAATCAAATATCAAAAGCTAGGTTCTTGATTTTCCGTACGATAAGGATCCTGATTTGTATATCAATCAGCCTCGCTCTGATGCCAATTGTTAGGTCCAAAGTATCGTAGAAGGGGGGGTTGAATACGATACTCACTACAATTTAAAATTCTTTCGAATCTTGCGGATAAACAAATTGCAGTCCTGTAATGGGTTTCGTGTTCCGGATATTTATTGAGTCGGTTTCTGAGGATATAAAAATATTAAACCAACACACAATATTTTCCAAGGTATATCTGTATATTGATAAATACCTCGAAGGTGCTATAAATCCAAACCCGAAGGTTGGCTACAATGGCTATTACTACTTACACTCACAAACCCTAGCTTCTAAATATATATATAATACAAAACTAAGCTAGAGTTTATTTGTGTGTAGTAGTGTGCAAGGCACAAAGCCATTCCACCATAAAGGTGGTGGAGAGTGTGTGTGAAAAATGAACTCACATCTCAAGTATTTATAGACTTTTCATTAACTAACCCTGGTTAACGAGTTCGTCCTGGACGACTTCAGATATCCAAAATAAATCTAACTCCCCAGCACAAGAAGTGGCGCCATTTACATATACACACACATATATATATATATATATCACAAACTTGCGCTTGGATATGTACATATGTGTGCATATATAAGAAGTCAAAGTTGGCGCCCAATGTTTGGTCAAACCTCGCGCCGTCCAGTGTCCACAGTGTGTCTTCTACTTAGACAAAATATAGTTTCTTCAACTAGTGCCACAGAGAGATGACTTAGAGTCGCAACCTTTGACTTGGTCAAAGGTTGCGCTACAAGTTGTCTTCCCAGTAGAGTTTGCGCCTCAATGCTCCGTTGTAGGGACTTAGAAAAATTCTTGTCATTTAAACTTGCGCTTTGACTTCCAGGTCAAAGCTTGCGCTACTGAGTTCCACTGTATTAGTCATATGACTTAGAAAAATACTAAGCCCATTGAACTTGCGCCACACAGTAGAACCACCTCACCATGTTCTCTCTCCTGGTTAAGCAACTTGCGCCTCATGATATATACTGTGTATACTGTATGCGGAGTGCCTTAGATTTATTTCCAACTTGAAGTTGCGCCAACACAGCATACATTGTATGTATATGTCGTTTGCCTTAGTCTCTGCTTGAATCAAATGCAAGTTGCGCCTCACAGTGAACACAGTTGATTAAAGAGATTGAAACCCTAGCTCCATGGACACATGCAAACCCTAGGTTGCCCTAGACACCTGACATCATCACATGCATGCATAATATATATAATATAATATATTATGTTGTTATTATATTAATAAATAAAAATATATATAAATATACACACACATATATATTTTATTTATATGAACATATAATAATATATGTACATATATTTAAATATATTCTCATATATTTAAATATATATAATATATAATTATATGTAAATACAAATGTAAATATATATATATAAATATATATAGAGATATATATAGTTATTTATAAATATAAATATAAACATAAATATATATAAAGAAAAGTATATATAAATATATACATATATATAATATTTATATAAACATATAGTAACATATATATACACATATATTTAAATATATTCTCATATATTTAAATATATATAATATACATATAACTATGTGTAAATATAAATATAAATATATATATAAAGATATATATAACTCTCTCTAAATATAGATATATTTATGCACATAATATAATATATATATACACTTAAATATATAAATGTTTATGTAAAATATAAATACATATATTATATACATATATATTTATTTAAATATATATACATATAAATATACATATACATATGTTTAAAAACATATATACATATATACTATATATATTATATTTAATTAAATATACATATATACATATATAATTATATTTGTACATATACAAATATATAAGTGCACACATATAAAAGATAGGTCACTTTGGCATAGCTTGCAGAGGCTAGGCATTTGGCTTGGCTTGGCTTGGCTTTGGAACAAATGACTTGTTATGACTTGATCAATTCTTCGATTGATAAATACTTTGGAAAACTCCGTATGTGTTGACGCTTAGTGCACTGGTCTGGTTCACAAGCGACTAACACTGAAGTCAAACATTGTACCTTCTTTGTCAGCAAACATTGATCAGTCGGTTCAGGGTTAGTTTATGCTTCAATTGTTGATTGTAAATAACCAACCAAGATATAGAGAAATATCTTGCTTCAGGGGTTGCACTGAAATCTTTCGAGTACTTGGACAACATCTTCATTACTTCCACAATCTTGAATACTTCAATATTTATTCTTCACTGAGGCATGAACATATTAATGAACTTCTTCCAGTGAACTTATTCCTTCAAGACTGTAGATGGCTTCTTCAACCTTTGTCTTCGTATCTTCCGATTCCGGTGCAGGCGTAGTGTTATTTACTTGTCCTGTTCTATTGTTGAGTTATCATCCCTATGTAACAGATAGGGTTGTCTTTACATTTAGACTTACAATATCCCTAATGGGCCTCTCTTCCGTCAATCTCACCCTAATGAGCTTAGTAAGATGGGCCTCCAACATGAGAACTCCTTTTTTAACGTAACTAGTAATTAATTCTCCATTATCACATTATTTAACTTATTATTGTTCATCATACTTGCCATAATATTTGATGTTTATCGTAACACATTCATTTCTAGTATAATCATATCTTATTTTCATCGCTCATTCTCAATGGTCTCCATCTCAATTAATGTCATGCTCATACCTCTCCTAGACTACATGTAATATAATTAAATTCACCACAACTCCCTCAATATCTCTCACACAAATTAAGTTACCACAATAATAGTATACCAACAAGTTAAATGCTTTCATTATTTAGATTTTTGACACATTTCTTTGTTTTGTAAAATTCTCCTCTAATAAACTTACAAAGTTCTTGGTATTGAGATATAATTAAGTCGTCCCAACTATATTTTAAAATGTTTCACACATGGACACAGTTATATAAGATATATTATTATCCTAATAGATGGATAACTCGTTCATTATATTTTATTGAATTCAGCCAAAAGAAATTAATGTATAGAAAGTTTAAACGTTTCAATATAAATCGTATTAAAAGAAATTATGAGTTTAAAATGATTGTACAACGTACGTGGATTTTATTTCATTTAAATTTTGAATTGTTTTGGATATTAATAAATTTTTGAATAATAAAAAGTCAGAAGGTGGATTAAATACTTTGTATAAGAATATGGGATTAACCAAGTTCTCATGTATTAGAATGACGCAGTAGTGTTAGTGTGCCTTGACATGAGTATTGTTATTATGTTACCTTTGGATTTTTGCTACAAATTTTAATTAAATTACTTTTATTTATAATTGTAGAAAACAATGATGAAAATGCTCCACCGATTTGATTTTCGGCCTATTCTCCATTGACATACATTTTTGAGGTAACGTCTCTTCATATTTATGAAATCCATTGATTTTAGAGAAGAGATAAGAAATATTTTCTACATAGTACCAACGTTTTCCATGGATCGGAGGTGTTTGCCTTGGAGATTCGGTTGTTAAGGCGGGGCATTGGACCGATCAATTTTAATGGGATACTGCATTAGTTTATGCATGACCATGGGATGGTCGCTTTTGACCCCTATTTCAGTTACAATTTGAATCATAATTAACACAATACATCAAATTGTCATGAATAGAAATATCCATTTATCAATTGCTCGAGTTTAGACTCCTATATTATAAATGGTGGTTTGAATAAAATTTAAGTACATATATAATATAATATGTATGTATACAAACTTGGATGGTAGATTAAAGAATGTTTGACCAAAACCGTACAATTATTCATAAATAATGATACATAATAATTAAATTTTAATAATGGTAAAAAATTTACTTAAATAATTGTAATTTAATAATAAAATAAATAGTTACAAATTTTAACAAAAGTAAAGTATTATTTGAGATTAATTATGTCCAAATATATCAGTTCTCTACCTAAGTCCACAATTATATATATACTATTAGTGAGTTCTCACATTCACGCTTTTCTTCCATCCCCTTTTCACCCCTGCTCACTATAGGTCTGATTTCACATTCACGCTTTTCTTCCCCTTTTCACCCCTGCTCACAATAGGTCTGATTTCACATTCAGATGAAGCAAGAGGCACTGTGGTTCCTGTTGTTCTTGAACCAGGTAATGCAGTTGCAGAGCAAGATGCTCTTATGGCTGCTCCGAAAGGCAAGAACATGCAAACAGTTACACCGCCAACTACATATAAACTGAAATTACCAGCACCAAACGAGAAGCAAAAATATTGCTGGCATGGAGCCAAGTCAAGTACTCAGATGAGCACAACCCCAAATTTCAGCCTAGCTAGAAAAAAGACGTCCGGGTAACAACTCTCTCTCGCATCGGTGGTCAACGGCTGAGTACTTTTTTCTAATACACACTATAATATCGAATATATTGATGCACTTGGACACACCAAATTAAGACTTTTAATTACTTAGCATAATTATTGCTTTGATGGTGATAGGCAGGGAATAATAGGAGCATGCAGTGAGGAAGCTGTACTTGCAGTTTATCCTGGCTGTCAGTTAGATCCTTGCGAGACATCTGAGAATGCAGTGCAGGTTCTTCACATTTCTACTAATTACTACTTCAACGAACTGTTGCAGTTATTTTATCAACTTTACCCAATATATGTGTGAAGTAACTTAATTTTTACTCTTGAGATTAATAAGTCGTAGGACATAATATCTTGGTAAAAATAAGAAATCATTTTAAGTTTATACAACCTTATATGATACATAATATTTCCCATGCATAGTCCAGCTCAGTTAATATACCAATACCCAGTTTCGTAATTTTCTTTTTAAATAAATAATGCAGGCAGTTGAATCTCATGGGGCTGACAGAGTAGTCATTCCCATAGAAAATTCATTGGGTGGGAGTTTTGCCAAAAACTACGATTTAATCAATTCTCACCAGCTGCACATTGTTGGTGAAGTTGAAGTATCCACCAACTTCTGCCTCCTAGCACGACCTGGCGTCAAACTAGAACAGTTGAAACATGTTCTAGGACATCCACAGGTCAGCAATAATCTATGATGTGATGTCACAATTATATATCGTCTTATATAGTTCAATACTTCAATTTATCAATTGACAACTTGTTGCTCATCGGCAGGCACTTGGGCAAACCAAAACGTTCCTGGGTAACCTGGGTGTTGAAAAAGACATTGTTATTGATGATCCATATTATGCTCAGGTGATCTCCAGTTATCTAATTGTCATCCCGTTCAATATTTGTATCAGTCACCTTTGTTCCCTAAACCACATTGTTTGGTCCAGCTTATACTATCATATAAGCAAGAAACCACTGGTCTTGTAATTGGTACCGCCGAAGACCACACTGGTGTAAGCGGAAGTGAAAAAGCTGTTGGATTATATAACTTGCACATAGTTGCAAGAGGAATCCAGGTAAAATTTCTTGAATCATCTGGTTTCCTTATTTACGTTTAGTCTAGGAGGTTATATTATATATGTTCATTAAATATGACATTTATAACATATGATTTCTTGGTGCAGGACGGGAATAAGGGAAGTATTACCCGTTTCTGGATACTAGCTAGAGATCCTATAGTTCCTACAAATGACGGGTCCTTCAAAGTATGTAGCGGAAAATTCTTTAAATTTTTCATCAGTAATTTCTTGTTTTAAATTTCCTATGCAAGTTCTTTCTGTTCCTTTTCAGACGAGCCTTGTATTCACTCTGCGAGAAAGCCCTAAAGATGTGCATAAAACCCTTTCAGTATTTGCAACCAGTAAAACATTAAAGCTCACAAAGGCAAGCATGCTACGAAGGAAACTAAATCAATTATGTGAAGCTAGTGAATATGTACAGGTTAAAAGTTGTTTCTCTTGGTCGTGGTTGTAGGTTGTGAGCAGGCCTCAAAGAAATATACTACCGAATGTGGCTGATAGATCCACTGAAGGGTGAGTAAGTTGTATTTTTCTTAGTCCACTGTTTTCAGGATTCGAAGAAAATATATAATTTATTTGACATCTTTTTTTGTAAACACTAACAGAATTAAACAGTTCGTAATTCGGCTTATATGTAACGGTCAAATTCATTAATGCAGGTGCTTTGATTATCTCTTTTATGTTGATTTTGAAGTCAGGGAAGAGTCAGATGTAGAGTATGTTGTCACAAAACTTAAGGTTTGGTTTACTCCACCTAAACACATTAAATTGGAAGACATATCATTGATCTTATTCAATGTAAAAATGGCCCCTAACTTCGCACTGTAGGAATCACCGACCAGTTACCTACTTGTTCGTAATAACAAATTTTGCTTCCACCCAGAAAATATAGAGCTCATAACCATGATGATCGGTATAAATCTCTCACATAGGTAAATTGTTATGGTAATCTGATTATATGTTAAATGTTACAGGATTTCGCTACATCGGTTCGTATACTTGGATCATATCCAATAATAGAAGTCAACAATGGTGCTCGATGACCGACTCGATTAATTGGCTACTTGACCAATTCAATATATTTTTGTAAATTAATTTGTTGATCTTATTTTCTTCTTGTTATTCAGACGTATATTACAATCGGTATGTTAAATTATTTTTTTTAAATACAACTTTATTTACATATAATAAAACTAAAAACAATTATGTTAAAGTGCGTTTAATTTTTTTTGGAGTTGTTTGACAAACAAATCAAAAACTAATACTCATTCCATGAAAAAAAACAAAAAAATTATCTCACTGCCAGTATGACAAAAAATTATATATAACCGCAAGAGCATGGTCTCTACTGTATGGTCTCTACTGATTGTAGACGGACAAATGCGAGTTGTATGCTTAAGAACACATGTTCGATCAATTTTGGTTCAATTACCATCAGTTGTCTCCGAGGGTGAACATGCATGTGGATGTTTTAAAATAACTAGTAAATATGACTAAATTAACACACTAATTAAATTAACTAGAAAATAAAAGAGATTTAAATAAGAAACCTTTAACCACGAAAAAAATTGTAGTGTCTCACTTGGCCTCCCACTATCCCCCTCTCACCCTAATAATATCCCAAATCTAATACCATTCAATAATAATAATATCCGATCCTATATCTAATAATAAAAGTATTTTTAATATTTTATTCAGTATACAAATAGAGCTTCAAACGAAATAGGATTCTTCATCAAAATTCATAGCTTTCTTTTATCATCGATTTACGAGCCTTTTCAATTGGATTGTTCTTATTACATCACCTCTCAATTAAATATAACTTCATAACCTTCGTGTGGGCGGTAAGATCGTCGAAATACGACATATGAAACTTAAGATATGGGAAATAGAGTTGAACGGTGTACAGCTTAATAACTCCTATTTCTCATTTAATTTAGCTCCCAAATAGCTACCTTTTTGAGTTGGACCACAAAGTTTTGAGGAAGCTTCAAAAGTAAAATCTTGGAGAAAGTCGGTGGTTGAAGAATTGAAAATGATTGAGAAAAATCACAACTGAGACTTTGTAGAACGTCCTTAAAAAGACAATGAAGTTGGATTTAAATGAGTTTGTCACATAAGTATTCTTCTAATGGAGTAGAACAAAGGTGGTTTTTCAATGTGTAAAAATGAATCAAACATCCTCTAATTTTTAAAAAGGATGATTGTTTTATAGTAATGGGACTATTCTAAAGATAAATGAGACAACATTAAAAATCATAATAATGGTTCGTATTTTTTGTACTCGCACTTAACATCAAATAAAAATTGGGTACTCAGGACTTTACTCTATATTTTGATATAGAGAACTGGTTGAAAAGTGCATCTGAAGTTAATAAAGAAGTTCAACCAAATTAACACAATACATCAAATTGTCATGAATAGAAATATCCATTTATCAATTGCTCGAGTTTAGACTCCTATATTATAAATGGTGCTTTGAATAAAATTTAAGTACATATATAATATAATATGTATGTATACCAACTTGGAAGGTGGATTAAAGAATGTTTGACTAAAACCGTACAATTATTCATAAATAATGATAAATAATAATTAAATTTTAATAATGGTAAAAAATTTACTTAAATAATTGTAATTTAATAATAAAATAAATAGTTACAAATTTTAACAAAAGTAAAGTATTATTTGAGATTAATTATGTCCAAATATATCAGTTCTCTACCTCAGTCCACAATTATATATACACTATTAGTGAGTTCTCACATTCACGCTTTTCTTCCATCCCCTTTTCACCCCTGGCTCAATAGGTCTGATTTCACATTCACGCTTTTCTTCCATCCCCTTTTCATCCCATTCTCACAATAGGTGTGATGTTTTTTGGACGATCAGTAATTTTCACCCCTCCATTGCAATTCCTCCCATAGATCCATTACTCAAATCAACCTCAAATCAGACATCCCTCAATAAATCAATTTCAACCGCAGTCTTATCAATTTATTTGATATTGGTCCATTGACATCAGTCCATCTTATACATTTCATTGCACTGTGAGTATGTAGATACTTTTACTTTAAAATTTATATTTTTTTTAGTTAATTTTCTCATTGTCTTTAATTATTTTGTCAATTCAAATGCAAATTAGATCCATTCCTCAAATCAGACATCCACATCTGATCAATCAATTTCTCAATTTGTTTGATTTTGTTCCATTGACGTCCATCCGTCTATTACATTTTATTACACTATGAGTATGTATACATTTGTTTAAACTTTATAATTTTTAAAATAATTTTCCCAATATTTTTAATCATTTTTATCAATTCAAATGATAAGCATGTAAATTTTGGTCAAGTGATAAGCATGTAAATTTTGGTCAAGTGATTTTAAGATTATCCCCTCTATTTTGTTTTTCTTTTCTTATAGTTTTAAGTATGAAGTATTAAATTTTTATTTTTGTCATCAAAGATTATATTGTCTTCTTTTTTATCCTAGTCAATATTTTAAAATTAAAATGAAATTAATCAGTTATCAAATTTTTGGATTTAGCATTTTAAATATAATATAATATGTATAATTGTGATAATTGTGTAATTATTGATAAATCTCGTGAATTATTTCATTTTGTCTAGATCTAAACAATATCATTAATTCATAAATTTACTTATTTCTTATCCATTTGAAAGTATAAATTAATTATATTAAGTGATCTTCTTCTTCTATCACATTTCAGGACTTGCATTTTCTAATTTTAAATTTGTCCTTTACAATTTGGACGGGTTGGTAGTTTTTCTAAATAAATAAGTATTATTTTTAAGTTATATATACGAATATAGATATAGATATGAATGTTTATGTATTTCTATATTGAAAGATAGTTTTTTTAAATTAATTTGAAGTAGCATTTTGATCCGTAAGATCTATGATGTTTTGAGAATTTTAATTCCTTCTTGAGATTTACTAATAAAATTGAATTAGGGATGGTAAGTTAAGATATGGTCAAGTGTATGATTTGTATTTCACTGTATAATTTCATAGGAAGATGTCAACTTGGGAAATGGACATTGCATGGGAACATTGCACCCATGAGGGTGAAGGAAATAAGAAAAGGGCAAAGTGTAACTATTGCTCAAAGTTGGTATTGGGCATCAACAAGTTTAAACAACACCTTGCTAGAGTAGGGACAGATGTTACAGGTTGCCCTAATGTACCTGCACAAGTGTCCCATGAAACACTACAGAGGCTTGTCCAAAAGTTTGAGCAAAAGGCTGGCCAGGTTTCATTTGGAAGGGCACAATCAAGAGACCACCAACCAAATGCTAGTGGTATCCCAGTTTCCACCTTTCCCCACCTTAAAGTAGCTTATAAGGTATAATTACAACTTGTATGATGTAGCCATCACCACAAAACATATAATACACCAATACACACTATAATATCGAATATATTGATGCACTTTGACACACCAAATTAAGACTTTTAATTACTTAGCATAATTATTGCTTTGATGGTGATATGCAGGGATTAATAGGAGCATGCAGTGAGGAAGCTGTACTTGCAGTTTATCCTGGCTGTCAGTTAGATCCTTGCGAGACATCTGAGAATGCAGTGCAGGTTCTTCACATTTCTACTAATTACTACTTCAACGAACTGTTGCAGTTATTTTATCATCTTTACCTAATATATGTGTGAAGTAACTTAATTTTTACTCTTGAGATTAATAAGTAGGACATGATATCTTGGTAAAAATAAGAAATCATTTTAAGTTTATACAACCTTATATGATACATAATATTTCCCATGCATAGTCCAGCTCAGTTAATATACCAATACCCAGTTTCGTAATTTTCTTTTTAAATAAATAATGCAGGCAGTTGAATCTCATGGGGCTGACAGAGTAGTCATTCCCATAGAAAATTCATTGGGTGGGAGTTTTGCTGAAAACTACGATTAAAACTGGAGTATTCTAAAGATAAAACAGACAACATTAAAAATCATAATAATGGTTCAATGTGTATTTTTTGTACTCGCACTTTACATCAAATAAAAATTGGGTACTCAGGACTTTACTCTATATTTTGATATAGAGAACTGGTTGAAAAGTGCATCTTAAGTTAATAAAGAAGTTCAACCAAATTAACACAATACATCAAATTGTCATGAATAGAAATATCCATTTATCAATTGCTCGAGTTTAGAATCCTATATTATAAATGGTACTTTGAATAAAATTTAAGTACATATATCAATTGCTCGTAACTTTTTACCGTCTATATTATGCATATATATATATATATATATATATATATATATATATATATATATATATATATATATATATATATATATCATGATCTTCTTACCATCTGTCCTTCCCCACTCGCTTCCACCATCCTTGTCTTTGAACCACTACCCTGCACGACAGGAAGCCTCTCCTGAACTAGTTGAATAGGTTGTTTGGATGCCATGATTTTCAGTTGGCGGACTGGGCTATAGGAATCTCTCCAGCTGAACGTCACCCGAGAGAGAATTTGTGCCTCTCATCATTTTGGCATCGATGGAAACTCTTCTAGAATCATGAGCAGTGGTAGATGTGTGGTTCTTTTTAAAGCTCTTATCGTTGTTGTTCATGTTCAATTCTATAGAATTCTTATCTATAGAAGTGCCCCCCTGAAAATCTGAGAATATATAGTTATTTTTAGAAAATTTGCTTGGTGGCCCCCTAAGAATATATTCCTAGATCCGCCCTGATCAGACCTACATTAATTCGTAAGACCTGATGCTTTGAAGCACAGTAAGATCGCGGAAATGCCTAGACAAGGTTAGTTTTCAAAACTCAGTGTTTTTTCAGTTGTTGGAAATTTATAGTTTTGTGGAGGTATTCAAGCTCTTCAATTGCCTTCTTGTCCGTAAAGGTCTCATTGAACAAGAAAATCATACTCCCCTTGTTCTTCTACCCCTTGGTATCTCAGCATGTGTTGCCTTTATCTGTTATCGACGTGGGAACTCAAAACAGTTCCATGATCATGTCCTGGAATTGCAAGATAACCAGTATCTCAAGGTTTCATACCAAGATCTTATGAATTAAAAAGATGATATCTCTATGAAATTTGAAGCACGGTAGGCATTTCCACGATCATTCCCGGTATCTACGTACATTAATTCATATCAGCAATTAAATATATGTGCTGAATGTGTGTGTGTTTAAATAGATGAAAACATTTTAAAGTCTTAAAAATAGACAACCATCAGACCTACACAGATGGCAAGGATAAAAACAGAGCTTTGCTTGTCTAATTCTGTCTATAATATTTACACACCTCTACAACAAAACAGGGTATTTGCGACGGATAACTTACGACGGAACACCTTCGCGCCTCAACTTACGACGGACAGTCTACAATCCGTCGTAACTTATTATGACGGAACACAAAACCGTCTTAAGTTCGTTATTTTATTATTTTTCACTGAATTGAAAAAATTTTAAATGTTCTGATTCCGAGTACGGTGTCGTTTTTATATTCCAAACTTACGATGGCATATACGTTTCGTCGTAAGTTCCTTATTTAAATTGATTTCCTAAATAAAAAATAAGAAAAAAATGGTCCGGATCATAGCCTATCGACTACCAACAAAGTATGAGATTATAGATAGAAAGAAGAAAGCTCACTGGCATGGGAAAAAAAGACCCCAATCATAGCCTATCGACTACCAACAAAGCAGCAACTAACTAAAAGATTTACATCAAATTAACCATGTACATATAATAGGCCTACTAGAAATGAGTCTAGATAACCAAGTAGAAGCTGCAGCCCTGCCACGCATATCAACCATGATTCCTGTTAGCAATTTCCTTGGACCAAAACTGCCGCCCCCATGAAGCCTTGCATTACGTTCCCTCCATAGATGATAAGAAAAAACTTGTAGATATAAAAGCAAAATCTGCCTCTGAGGTGCATCAGCTATAGCCAAAAAATAAAGAACCCAGCCCTTCCAATCCATAGAATAATCCATAGTAATCCCGTGAGTCTCGCTCAAATAAACCCGGTGAACAAGTCTAGCATACGGGCAGTTAATAAAAAGGTGATGAGCTGTTTCAAGCCCTCCAACAATAAAAATGCAGCTGTTATCAGAAATGACATGACGATCATACAAAACAGATCTAGTAACCACCTTATCAAGACACAACAGCCAAGACAGGAAACAAAATCTAGTGATTTTTAACTTACACCAGACCCCAGCAGACCAGGTGCAACTCTCACCCCTGATGCGAATTGAATCCCATATAACTCGAGTGGTGACATGGTTTGGTTTAACACCCTCCCAACTTATCTGATCATCTTGGTCTAAATCAAATAAAGGGTAATCAAAATCACGCAGCCATGTAGCCAAAGCATGATTAGAGTGGTGATGCTGTGAGTTCCCCCTGGGCAGACGCCATTCCCCAAAGCAAATAATAGTGAAAACAGTTGCATTCGGAGTGGAACCAGCAGCCCTTATAATAGGATCAGTCAAATATGTAGCAAGACAATTATGTTTCCACCAAGGATCAAACCAAAGAGAAGTGCTAATACCATTGCCCAGCTTGTAGAGAATAAATCGTTTAGCCAAAGTTCGAAGCTTTAAAACTTTTCGCCAAATCCATGAACAGTCCGTAGGGATAGGAACTACCCAGAAATTGCGCCCCCTAAGGACACTGTTAATCACCCAGTTAGACCACAAAGAGCCCTTCTGAATAACAACTGACCATAAATGTAAAATAATTTGAGCATAATTCCACTCCTCCGATTTTTTCAAACCCAGACCTCCTTCCTCTTTTGGAAGACATAAATTCACCCAAGAAACCTTTGCACCGCCTATAGAAGTCACATTAACCCTTCCATAAAAAACGAGTTAGGAGCTGCTGGATTAATTTATGCACCTTCTTTGGTAAGACAAAATGACGAGTCCAAAAATTCTGAATGCTAAGCAAAACCACTTCAATCAGCCTCAAACGTCCCATATAAGATAGTAACAAAGAAGTCCAAGTCATGATTCTTGCAGTGATTCGGTCCACTAAGGGAATACAATCATTTATGCATAACTTCGAAGAAATAAGTGGCACTCCAAGAAACTTGACAGGCAGCAGACCCCTAGGCATGGAATAATTAAGATCGAACCATTCAATAGTCTCCGTCTCACAGTTGCAAAAGAAACTGGTGCTTTTGTTAATGCTAGCAGTGAGGCCACTTAAGTTTCCAAACCTTTCCAAGCTGCTCATCAGATGAGAAATAGAATCAACATCACCATGTGAAAATAACAGCACATCATCGGCAAAAAATAGGTGCGTTAAGCGTAGCTCCTTACATCTCCAATGAAATTTGAATAATGGGGGAGAATCATTTAGAATACATGAGAAAACATGCATGGCGCCAATTGTGAATAGATAAGGAGACATAGAGTCCCCTTGATGGATGCCCTTTGCCCCTTTAAAATAACCACAAGAAGCCCAATTAACCTTGATAGAAAACATGGCAGTGGTGACACAGGCACGAACCCAAGACACAAAAAGAGAAGGGAAATTCATATGAGCCATAGCTGCAAAAATGAAATCCCAATGTATTGAGTCAAATGCCTTGTGTAAATCAATTTTAAGAGCACATTTAGATGTACCAGTGTCTCTCGTATAGCCCCTGAATAATACTTGAGCGAGTAGTATATTATCGGAGATTTGCCGGCCTGGAATGAAAGCAGACTATGTTGTTGCTGATATTCTTGGATCATTCAAACCTGTGATGCCAGCATTAGCAAACATATTGTCAAGCTTACCATGCTTGGTCACAGTGAAATGAACCAAATTTTGTACATCTGATTCATAAGTATCATCACGGTGAAAATAAGAAAGATCGTCTTGATCTTTTCATAGAGATCGGCCTAGTTCGTCTTGACGACCAGCAATCACCACCTTTGCACCATGCCGCACAAATATACGGGCGGTCGTTCCACCAATGCATCTAGTACCACCAGTAACTACAGCTACTTTCTTAAAGTTGTTGTGTACTTGTTTTTACCTGTCTGATGTTAGTTTTCTTCTGCTTTTCTTCTTCTTCAACTGTTTACTCGATGTGTATATTTTAGGGCTTAAAAGGAACACCCGGACTTTACCCTGCATATTGTTGGAATTATATTCTAATAATCTAAACTTGAAATAAATAAATTAGTATAATCACTAATTGTTTTATTAGTAGAGGATAAGTTAGAGAAATTGTGGGAGAGTATTGGATTAGTAATGAGTGTTTTTAGGATCATGGAGTAGTAGAGTTTAGGTTCAGGTGGACACTAGTTAGTTGCTATCACTTTGTTGGGTAGCCTTTATATATTATGTGATGTATCTCTTTTAATATATCAGGAGAAATACAATGTAGTCTTTGGAGTTCATTTGCTCTTATACATATATATTCATCTTGTTTAATTTGAAGTCATCAGTTTTATAGTTTATTTCTACATGGTATCAGACCCAGGTTTCGTTGTTCCGCCGCCAGGTGGTGGTGGAGCCACAGAATAAGTGTGTGACGAGATAGTTACAGGTAGGCGTTGCAAAAGCATGGTGGCAAAGCTGCATGTGTAGTATGGGATGCATGTGTAGTAGGAGCTGCCGTGAAAGGTGAGGCGATGCCAGAGAAGCTTACTGAAGGCAGAAAATGATATAGAGGTGAACGTGTTTGTGAGAGATATTTTTGCTTGAAAAGCAATGATTTTTGAAGTCGAGAGAGTTACGGGGGGAAGTTGTGTTCTCTATTTTTCCGGTGAAATCAAACGGAGGTGAACGTGCCAGATGGGCAAGAAAAAAGTGCCAAATGGGCAAGAAAAAAAAGGCCAGATGGGCAAACAAGTGTGCAATATGGGCAAACAAGACGTGCCAGATAGGCAAATAAGAAGGGTCATACGGGCTATGTTGAAAACCAAATGGGTTGAAAGCCATACGGGCTAAATTGAAAGCCATACGGGCAGATGAAGACGTAGCCAGACGGGCAAAACAAAATAGCCATACGGGCTCAGTTCAAAAGGTCATACGGGCCAATAAAGAAAGTCAGATGGGCACCGAAGAACTTGCCAGACGGGCATAGAAGCTAAGTTTAGATTAAGGGGGAGATTGTTGGAATTATATTCTAATAATCTAAACTTGAAATAAATAAATTACTATAGTCACTAATTGTTTTATTAGTAGAGGATAAGTTAGAGAAATTGTGGGAGAGTATTGGATTAGTATTGGATTAGTAATGAGTGTTTTTAGGATCATGGAGTAGTAGAGTTTAGTTTCAGGTGGACACTAGTTAGTTGCTATCACTTTTTTGGGTAGCCTTTATATATATATTATGTGATGTATCTCTTTTAATATATCAGGAGAAATACAATGTAGTCTTTGGAGTTCATTTGCTCTTGTACATATATATTCACCTTGTTTAATTTGAAGTCATCAGTTTTATAGTTTATTTCTACATGATATCAGAGAAAGGTTTTGTTGTTCCGCCGCCAGGTGGTGGTGGAGCCGCAGAATAAGTGTGTGACGAGACAGTTACAGGTAGGCGTTGCAAAAGCATGGTGGTAAAGCTGCATTTGTAGTATGGGATGCATGTGTAGTAAGAGCTGCCGTGAAAGGTGAGGCGATGCCAGAGAAGCTTATTGAAGGCAGAAAATGATATAGAGGTGAACGTGTTTGTGAGAGATATTTTTGCTTGAAAAGCAATGATTTTTGAAGTCGAGAGAGTTACGGGGGGAAGTTGTGTTCTCTATTTTTCCGGTGAAATCAAATGGAGGTGAACGTCCCAGATGGGCAAGAAAAAAGTGCCAAATGGGCAAGAAAAAAAAGGCCAGATGGGCAAACAAGTGTGCAATATGGGCAAACAAGACGTGCCATATAGGCAAATAAGAAGGGTCATACGGGCTAAGTTGAAAACCAAATGGGTTGAAAGCCATACGGGCTAAATTGAAAGCCATACGGGCAGATGAAGACGTAGCCAGACGGGCAAAACAAAATAGCCATACGGGCTCAGTTCAAAAGGTCATACGGGCCAATAAAGAAAGTCAGATGGGCACCGAAGAACTTGCCAGACGGGCATAGAAGCTAAGTTTAGATTAAGGGGGAGATTGTTGGAATTGTATTATAATAATCTAAACTTGAAATAAATAAATTAGTATAATCACTAATTATTTTATTAGTAGAGGATAAGTTAGAGAAATTGTGGGAGAGTATTGGATTAGTATTGGATTAGTAATGAGTGTTTTTAGGATCATGGAGTAGTAGAGTTTAGTTTCAGGTGGACACTAGTTAGTTGCTATCACTTTGGTGGGTAGCCTTTATATATTATGTGATGTATCTCTTTTAATATATCAGGAGAAATACAATGTAGTCTTTGGAGTTCATTTGCTTTTGTACATATATATTCATCTTGTTTAATTTGAAGTCATCAGTTTTATAGTTTATTTCTACACATATTACCCTTTGTTATTATACTGTTTTTTGTATTCATACCGGTAATGAGGGTTAAAAAGAACATATCGGATACTTGGAGGGTTGATTCGGTTGATTTAAAACATCGAGGCCGCATCGGTACACCACCCTAAACTTTGAGGGTTAAAAGGGCATTGAGCCCGAAAAGATTTTCCAATTTAGCTCACAGAGAAGAATATTATCAGGAGGATTTCCCAGAATCATTCAGATATGATCAAATAACTTGATAACTTAAATAAATGTTTTTTAGATTAAAATCGATTTTTTAGTCTCCAAGGGTTCTGAACAGACAAGAGCTTGTGACAAATATAGTGATATGTCAGCTTTCTAAGAAATAAATGAAGCATATAGTGAAACTTGAGTCTGTGAATCAAAAAAGAAAAAGAATTAGTTGTAAGAATTTCTACGAAATGATAACTATGTTAATTTATAGTTAACGTTTTCAACATTTAACAACCATGTTCCACAATTCTTTATATTACAATTCTGGAGTAAGTTGTTAACCCAAAGAACAGGAAGTTGATAGTCTCTTGGCTACTTAAGATAAATAAAGCAGAGTCCAGGTCAATACATTAGTCTTTAATTATTGTAGCATTCGACGATGGACAATCAGAGATTAGAATATTGGTAGCATTCAAGACTTTTATCCGCTAACTTGATTACATAATAGTTAAACTAACATTGACGAGATTGAGATGTGCATGCAAGAACGTATGTTGTATCAATGGAAAGCTATTAAACGTTATTCTTTTAGTATATATTTGTAGATACAGCAACTATAACTGATCAATGGAAAGCACTTACTTCATTCTGTTTTGCTCCAGTTTGATGCTTTTCACCTTTACAAATATGGCAAATGCAATTGATACTATAACTGTTAATCAAACCATTAGAGACGATGATAACAGCACCATCATGTCGGCTAAAGAAATTTTTCAAATTGGTTTCTTTACCCCTGGTAATTTAAAGAGTCGGTTCTTGGGCATATGGTACAAAAATATAGCCAATCTGAGTGTTGTCTGGGTTGCTAATAGAGACACGCCACTTGCTGATACATCAGGCGTGCTCATGTTTGACGCTAATGGAAATTTGGTACTCACTAATGGTGACAATAAAATAATTTGGTCATCCAACTCATCAAATACTGTGATGAGTCCTGTGGCGCAACTGTTAGATACAGGAAATCTTGTGATCAGGTATGCAAATGACAGTTATCCTGAAGATTTCCTCTGGCAGAGTTTTAATCACCTTGGTGATACTATTCTACCAGGCATGAAGTTTGGCTGGGACTTGGTGAAACACTTAGAAAGGTATCTCATATCCTGGAAAAGCCCGGATGATCCATCTCCAGGCAATTACACATATGGAGTCTATCTAAAAGGATATCCACAGCGAGTTGTATGGAAAGATTCAGCTATGAGATTCAGGTTTGGACCATGGAATGGTGTTCAGTTTGGTGGGAAGTCTAATTTGATGCAGAATATGGTTTTCACATATGATGTTGTGTCTGACGAAAAGGATTTGTATTACATGTTTAAACTTCTCAATAGTTCTGCTGCAATGAGAATGATCTTAAATTCAGACGGAGATCTAAAAATTCTTACCTGGACTAACAATATGCAAGGTTGGGATAACACTGTGACTCTACCAACAGATAAATGCGACGACTTTGCTTTATGTGGGGCATATGGTATTTGTAACATTATTGAGAAAACTTATGGACGTGACATCTGTGGGTGTTTGGATGGGTTTGAGCCAAAATTTTCAGAAAAATGGAGGTTAGCAGATCATTCTGATGGTTGTGTTCGCATATCTAAGTTGTTGTGTGGGAATGAAGATAGTTTTCAGAGTTACTCCAATCTCAAATTTCCAGACACTCAAAATTCATGGTTTGATCGAAGTCTGACCCTAGAGGAATGTGCAGCTAAGTGCTTGAAGAACTGTTCATGCACAGCATATGGAAATATCGATGTAAAAGAAGGTGGAAGTGGATGCTTATTGTGGTTCGGTGACCTGCTTGATATTAGAGAATATCTGGGAAATTTTCAAGATCTTTATGTAAGAAGGGCTGCTGGAGAATTAGGTGAGTAAAATTAGTCCACTTAATGTTTATAATATCAGTTCAGATTATTATTATGTTCTAAAATTTTATATGCACAGGAAGAAGCATGATTGGAAGAGCAAAGAAGCCGCTATGGATTATTATCATTGCTGTATTAGTTGTAACAATATTCCTAAGCCTGTTTATATCAACTGTGAATCGAAAACAAACTCTGAGAAAAAAAAGGTATGCCAATAATTTACTGATATTAGTAACTCTTTAGCTTCTCAGCACACCAGTGACTTTCATCATGTAGGAAAATATTGTAATTTGTTATATCTATATATGTCATTACAAGTATTTGAGTGTCGTTTTGTTCCCCATTTGTCAGGAAAACGTAGATTTAAGGTACAAGGTGAATCAACACATAATAGTGAGAAGAAAGGTCTGGAACTACCATTGTTTTACTTGGTAACAATTGCTGAAGCAACCAACAATTTCTCGGAAAACAATAAGCTTGGAGAGGGCGGCTTTGGACCTGTTTACATGGTAATTTTCTTGATTTACTTATGTTCTGATGAAACATATATTAAGAGTATTTTAGTAACGCAAAATGATCATTATGTTGTTGGAAAAGATACCAAGATAGTTATTTTAATTCACTAGCTAGTTTGAATTATACTCTGTCTAGAACAGAGTATTGTCATACAATCATTATATGATGTTAGATTCCATGCACACTATTGAATTTTTTTAGTAGAAGATATAAGTACTTTATTGTTAAGTGGGTGTCTAACCCAAGTCCCACGTCATAAACATAAAGAAGATTCGTCTTAATTATAACCCGTCAAAACAACTCCATTAATATGAGACCTTTTGGGAGGAGTCCAAAAACAAACTCGTCCGGGGTTGACCACGGGCGAGACGGACAATATCATACTAACATGGAGTTGATGGGTATGCACGGCCCAACACTTAACTCAGTTAAAAAAGTACTTTTACCTATGTAACTATGTAATAATTCTGCTAATGTGAATATGTAATAACTTAAAGTTGCGTTTTGATTTTTATGAAGAAAGCACAACTTGAAGTTGCATTTTCAGCTCAGTTGCGTTTCTATAAACACAACACGAAGTTGCGTTGAAGTGACAGTTGGGGTCATTTTTGCTGAAAATGACAATAGAGGTTTTTTGCTTCTAAATAGTGACATTGGAGGCCAACACCCAACTCAACCTCTAGCAAATAGTACTATAAATATTGAGTATTACTTTTGAACAAAGTGACTACAACTTATAAACTTTAGCATACTCCGTATTTGCTCTAATGATTCGATTTTAAGCTGGCTTATGGTTCTATTAATGAATCGATAAATGTCTACAATAAGCATTTAACAAGTGGATTGAACACTAAGACTTTTAGAATACTGCTAATATTTCATGATACAACATCTTTTAATGTATCATATTGAATTATTCATTTAGGCTTGGAGACTCTACAAAGAGGAAAAGTTTCTGGACATAATTGATGATGTGATCCTAGCGTGGTGCAATCACTTCGACGTGTATCGCACTATTCAAATTGCACTATTGTGTGTACAACCGTTCCCAGAAGACAGACCAAGCATGGCTGTGGTGTCTCTCATGTTAAGTAGTAAATGTGAGGTACCTGAGCCTAACCAGCCTGGTTTTTCCACAGAGAGTAAACTTCTTGATTCAGATTCTTCATCCTCTTTGATATCTGAACATTTTTGTTCAGAATTTAGTATCTGAGCTCCCTCTAGCTGGATTTCCTGGATTTCAAAATTTAGTAGTTATTTTGTTCAGATCAAAAATTTCAGTTTAAAATTAATAAGAATTTCTTCTGTGGCCAACTGATCGGTTAAAAGTTAGGGATGTATAATGGTAACCCCCGCTATCCCGGCTAGCAAAATTTTTGCATTATATATGCCGCATATAATTTTTATTTTTGTATAGTATAATTATAGTGAATTTAGCAAAAGTACCACTTTTTTTAAGTTTTTTTTAGAGTAAATGATACTTTGCACCCACTATGTTATACCGTTTTTTCGTTTTGGTCTTAAAGTATTTTTTTTTTTTTGCAGAACACAACCCATTGTTTTAATCTAGCTTCGATTTTCCCCCTTTGACCGCCTCCCGTTATATTTGGCCGTTAACTTTAACTGTGTGTGGGGGGGGGGTGTTATTGCTGTAATTTTCTAACTCTAACTGCTCTAATCGATGCTTATCCTCATTATAAACATAATAACCCTAAGACTTATACATAGTCAGACACACACACACACCCCCATATATATACATCTTTCTTGGTGAAAAATCCGTGGCTAGAAAGTGCTTCTGTAGGAAATGGGCGGCTCAACAAACGGCGTGGACCACCGCAAATGTTGGGCAAAGATTCTGGACATGTCCAGATCGATGTTGTAACTATTTTCGGTGGATAGATCCCCTTTGTGTGCACGTGCTCAAGCAATCATTCCTGGTCTTATAAGAAGGATTAACATTCTTGAGAGTGAAAAAAGAGATGGAGAGGCTTGCTGTTGGCGATGTAGGAAAAAATTTGGTTGTAGCAAGGCACAGTTGCTGCTACGATTTTACTATTTTTAAAATTTTTTGCAAAAATAATAAAGTTTTAGAAAATATTTGCAAAAATGATCTACAACTAGATATAACGAGATGCAACTTCAATTAATTAGCGGCGCATGAATTACAAGTATGGTTGCATGTGGTTGCAAACATTATTTTTGCAAATATTTTCAAAAATTTGATATTTTTTGCAGAATTTGAAAAGATATAGTATTTTTGCAAAAGATATTTTGGACTTGGGTATTTATAAGAAAACCTCTATATTATATTTCGACACTAAAATGGTTTATTCAGAAAAACAATTAAAGTAATTTACCTACGTATCTAAATTAAAGCGGAATATATATTAAATTAAAATCCAAATAAGTGCAAAATGCCATTGGATATGAGAATAAATATTATAAAATATATACCAGAAAATTCTAGTGAGTCCTTTGAATTCTAGAATTTACCTACGTATCTAGATATTTCTGTTGAATCCTATATAAAGCCTTTTACCAGATCATTTGTGATCAAGTACTTTCAAGCAATGCTTTTTATCTAAAATCCAGTACTTTTTTTAAATATTTGAGTTGTGTGAGTTTGAGTGCGATCTTGTCAAACAATATACACAGTACAATTTTGTTTGTAATTATTCAATTGGAAACACCAATTTAGGATTGTTATTCACTTAACATAATTGCTTTAATAGTGATCTGCGATGAGGGCTTGATTCTTTGATGGAGATAATTAATTCCTCTCATCTCATCAGAATAAGTAAATCTCATTTTAGGTTGAGTAATTAAAACTGTACAAGAGCTTGTGAGTATCAAATCGCTTATATCATATAGTCCAACTTGAATTAATTTAAATCGGCGTTTCCTCACTTCATTTGATGTTTGCCTAATAATTGGAGAATTCGGCCGAAATTGGGACAAACGAGGGAGAAACAGTCTGCCCTCCTAACATCTATTTTTGCTCCGTTTTCAGGTCGGTCTCAAATCGAGCTTTTAAGGGCTATTTCGAATTCGGCTACACGCTATATCCTAATGGGCCTCTCTTCCGTCAATCTCACCCTAACCCTAATGAGCTTATTAAGATGGGCCTCCAACATGAGAACTCCTTTTTTAATGTAACTAGTAATTAATTCTCCATTATCACATTATTTAACTTATTATTGTTCATCATACTTGCCATAATATTTGATGTTTATCGTAACACATTCATTTCTAGTATAATCATATCTTATTTTCATCGCTCATTCTCAATGGTCTCCATCTCAATTAATGTCATGCTCATACCTCTCCTAGACTACATGTAATATAATTAAATTCACCACAACTCCCTCAATATCTCTCACACAAATTAAGTTACCACAATAATAGTATACCAACAAGTTAAATGCTTTCATTATTTAGATTTTTGACACATTTCTTTGTTTTGTAAAATTCTCCTCTAATAAACTTACAAAGTTCTTGGTATTGAGATATAATTAAGTCGTCCCAACTATATTTTAAAATGTTTCACACATGGACACAGTTATATAAGATATATTATTATCCTAATAGATGGATAACTCGTTCATTATATTTTATTGAATTCAGCCAAAAGAAATTAATGTATAAAAATTTTAAACATTTCAATATAAATCGTATTAAAAAAAATTATGAGTTTAAAATGATTGTACAAAGTACGTGGATTTTTATTTCATTTAAATTTTGAATTGTTTTGGATATTAATAAATTTTTGATTAATAAAAAGTGAGAAGGTGGATTAAATACTTTGTATAAGAATATGGGATTAACCAAGTTCTCATGTATTAGAATGACGCAGTAGTGTTAGTGTGCCTTGACACGAGTATTGTTATTATGTTACCTTTGGATTTTTGCTACAAATTATAATTAAATTACTTTTATTTATAATTGTAGAAAACAATGAAGAAAATGCTCCACCGATTTGATTTTCGGCCTATTCTCCATTGACATACATTTTTGAGGTAACGTCTCTTCATATTTATGAAATCCATTGATTTTAGAGAAGATAAGAAATATTTTCTACATAGTACCAACGTTTTCCATGGATCTGGAGGTGTTTGCCTTGGAGATTCGGTTGTTAAGGCGGGGCATTGGACCGATCAATTTTAATGGGATACTGCATTAGTTTATGCATGACCATGGGATGGTCGCTTTTGACCCCTGTTTCAGTTACAATTTGAATCATAATTAACACAATACATCAAATTGTCATGAATAGAAATATCCATTTATCAATTGCTCGAGTTTAGACTCCTATATTATAAATGGTGGTTTGAATAAAATTTAAGTACATATATATAATATAATATGTATGTATACAAACTTGGATGGTAGATTAAAGAATGTTTGACCAAAACCGTACAATTATTCATAAATAATGATACATAATAATTAAATTTTAATAATGGTAAAAAATTTACTTAAATAATTGTAATTTAATAATAAAATAAATAGTTACAAATTTTAACAAAAGTAAAGTATTATTTGAGATTAATTATGTCCAAATATATCAGTTCTCTACCTCAGTCCACAATTATATATATACTATTAGTGAGTTCTCACATTCACGTTTTTCTTCCCCTTTTCACCCCCTGCTCACTATAGGTCTGATTTCACATTCACGCTTTTCTTCCCCTTTTCACCCCCTGCTCACAATAGGTCTGATTTCACATTCACGCTTTTCTTCCATCCCCTTTTCATCCCATTCTCACAAAAGGTCTGATTTTTTTGGGACTAATTTTCACCCCTCCATTGCAATTCCTCCCATAGATCCATTACTCAAATCAACCTCAAATCAGACATCCCTCAATAAATCAATTTCAACCGCAGTCTTATCAATTTATTTGATATTGGTCCATTGACATCAGTCCATCTTATACATTTCATTGCACTGTGAGTATGTAGATACCTTTACTTTAAAATTTATATTTTTTTTAGTTAATCTTCTCATTGTTTTTAATTATTTTTTCAATTCAAATGCAAATTAGATCCATTCCTCAAATCAGACATCCACATCTGATCAATCAATTTCTCAATTTATTTGATATTGTTCCATTGGCGTCCATCCGTCTAATACATTTTATTACACTATGAGTATGTAGATACATTTGCTTAAACTTTATAATTTTTAAAATAATTTTCCCAAGAATTCTAATTATTTTTGTCAATTCAAATGATAATCATGTAAATTTTGGTCAAGTGATTTTAAGATTATCCCCTCTATTTTGTTTTTTTTTCCCATAGTTTTAAGTATGAAGTATTAAATTTTTATTTTTGTCATCAAAGATTATATTGTCTTCTTTTTTATCCTAGTCAATATTTTAAAATTAAATAAAATTAATCAGTTATCAAATTTTTGGATTTAGCATTTTAAATATAATATAATATGTATAATTGTGATAATTGTGAATTTTTCATCTATAATTATTGATAAATCTCGTGAATTATTTCATTTTTTATAGATCTAAACAATATCATTAATTCATAAATTTACTTATTTCTTATCCATTTGAAAGTTTAAATTAATTATATTAAGTGATCTTCTTCTTCTATCACAATTCAGGACTTGCATTTTCTAATTTTAAATTTATCCCTTACAATTTGGACCGGTTGGTAGTTTTTCTAAATAAATAAGTATTATTTTTAAGTTATATATACGAATATAGATATAGATATGAATGTGTATGTATTTTTATATTGAAAGAGAGTATTTTTAATTAATTTGAAGTAGGATTTTGATCCATAAGATCTATGATGTTTTGAGCATTTTAATTCCTTCTTGAGATTTACTAATAAAATTGAATTAGGGATGGTAAGTTAAGATATGGTCAAGTGTATGATTTGTATTTCACTGTATAATTTCATAGGAAGATGTCAACTAGGGAAGTGGACATTGCATGGGAACATTGCACCCATGAGGGTGAAGGAAATAAGAAAAGGGCAAAGTGTAACTATTGCTCAAAGTTGGTATTGGGCATCAGCAGGTTTAAACAACACCTTGCTAGAGTAGGGCCAGATGTTACAGGTTGCCCTAATGTACCTGCACAAGTGTCCCATGAAACACTACAGAGGCTTGTCCAAAAGTTTGAGCAAAAGGCTGGCCAGGTTTCATTTGGAAGGGCACAATCAAGAGACCACCAACCAAATGCTAGTGGTATCCCAGTTTCCACCTTTCCCCACCTTAAAGTAGCTTATAAGGTATAATTACAACTTGTATGATGTAGCCATCACCACAAAACATATAATACACCAATACACACTATAATATCGAATATATTGATGCACTTGGACACACCAAATTAAGACTTTTAATTACTTAGCATAATTATTGCTTTGGTGGTGATATGCAGGGAATAATAGGAGCATGCAGTGAGGAAGCTGTACTTGCAGTTTATCCTGGCTGTCAGTTAGATCCATGCGAGACATCTGAGAATGCAGTGCAGGTTCTTCACATTTCTACTAATTACTACTTCAACGAACTGTTGCAGTTATTTTATCATCTTTACCCAATATATGTGTGAAGTAACTTAATTTTTACTCTTGAGATTAATAAGTAGGACATGATATCTTGGTAAAAATAAGAAATCATTTTAAGTTTATACCACCTTATATGATACATAATATTTCCCATGCATAGTCCAGCTCAGTTAATATACCAATACCCCGTTTCGTGATTTTCTTTTTAAATAAATAATGCAGGCAGTTGAATCTCATGGGGCTGACAGAGTAGTCATTCCCATAGAAAATTCATTCGGTGGGAGTTTTGCTGAAAATTACGATTTAATCAATTCTCACCAGCTGCACATTGTTGGTGAAGTTGAAGTATCCACCAACTTCTGCCTCCTAGCACGACCTGGCGTCAAACTAGAACAGTTGAAACGTGTTCTAGGACATCCACAGGTCAGCAATAATCTATGATGTGATGTCACAATTATATATCGTCTTATATAGTTCAATACTTCAATTTATCAATTGACAACTTGTTGCTCATCGGCAGGCACTTGGGCAAACCAAAACGTTCCTGGGCAACCTGGGTGTTGAAAAAGACATGATGATCCATATTATGCTCAGGTGATCTCCAGTTATCTAATTGTCATCCCGTTCAATATTTGTATCAGTCACCTTTGTTCCCTAAACCACATTGTTTGGTCCAGCTTATACTATCATATAAGCAAGAAACCACTGGTCTTGTAATTGGTACCGCCGAAGACCACACTGGTGTAATCGGAAGTGAAAAAGCTGTTGGATTATATAACTTGCACATAGTTGCAAGAGGAATCCAGGTAAAATTTCTTGAATCATCTGGTTTCCTTATTTACGTTTAGTCTAGGAGGTTATATTATATATGTTCATTAAATATGACATTTATAATATATGATTTCTTGGTGCAGGACGGGAATAAGGGAAGTATTACCCGTTTCTGGATACTAGCTAGAGATCCTATAGTTCCTACAAATGACGGGTCCTTCAAAGTATGTAGCGGAAAATTCTTTAAATTTTTCATCAGTAATTTCTTGTTTTAAATTTCCTATGCAAGTTCTTTGTGTTCCTTTTCAGACGAGCCTTGTATTCACTCTGCGAGAAAGCCCTAAAGATGTGCATAAAACCCTTTCAGTATTTGCAACCAGTAAAACATTAAAGCTCACAAAGGTAAGCATGCTACAAAGGAAACTAAATCAATTATGTGAAGCTAGTGAATATGTACAGGTTAAAAGTTGTTTCTCTTGGTCGTGGTTGTAGGTTGTGAGCAGCCCCAAAGAAATATACTACCGAATGTGGCTGATAGATCCACTGAAGGGTGAGTAAGTTGTATTTTTCTTAGTCCACTGTTTTCAGGATTCGAAGAAAATATATAATTTATTTGACATCTTTTTTTGTAACACTAACAGAATTAAACAGTTCGTAATTCGGCTTATATGTAACGGTCAAATTCATTAATGCAGGTGCTTTGATTATCTCTTTTATGTTGATTTTGAAGTCAGGGAAGAGTCAGATGTAGAGTATGTTGTCACAAAACTTAAGGTTTGGTTTACTCCACCTAAACACATTAAATTGGAAGACATATCATTGATCTTATTCGGTGTAAAAATGGCCCCTAACTTCGCACGGTAGGAATCACCGACCAGTTACCTACTTGTCCATAATAACAAATTTTGCTTCCACCCAGAAAATATAGAGCTCATAACCATGATGATCGGTATAAATCTCTCACATAGGTAAATTGTTATGGTAATCTGATTATATGTTAAATGTTACAGGATTTCGCTACATCGGTTCGTATACTTGGATCATATCCAATAATAGAAGTCAACAATGGTGCTCGATGACCGACTCGATTAATTGGCTACTTGACCAATTCAATATATTTTTGTAAATTAATTTGTTGATCTTATTTTCTTCTTGTTATTCAGACGTATATTACAATCTATTAAATTATTTTTTTTAAATACAAATTTATTTACATATAATAAAACTAAGAACAATAATGTTAAAGTGCGTTTTATTTTTTTTGAAGTTGTTTGACAAACAAATCCAAAACTAATACTCATTCCATGAAAAAAAACAAAAAAATTATCTCACTGCCAGCATGACAAAAAATTATATATAACCGCAAGAGCATGGTCTCTACTGTTTGTAGACGGACAAATGCGAGTTGTATGCTCAAGAACACATGTTCGATCAATTTTGGTTCAATTACCATCAGTTGTCTCCAAAGGTGAACATGCATGTGGATGTTTTAAAATAACTAATAAATATGACTAAATTAACACTAATTAAATTAACTAGAAAATAAAAGAGATTTAAATAAAAAACCTTCAACCACGAAAACAATTGTAGTATCTCACTTCGCCTCCCACTCTCCCCCTCTCACCCTAATAATATCGCAAATCTAATACTATACAATAATAATAATATCCGATCTTATATCTAATAATAAAAGTATTTTTAATATTTTATTCAGTATACAAATAGAGCTCCAAACGAAATAGGATTCTTCATCAAAATTCATAGCTTTCTTTTATCCTCGATTTACGGGCCTTTTCAATTGGATTGTTCTTATTACATCACCTCTCAATTAAATATAAATTCATACCTTCGTGTGGGCGGTAAGATCGTCGAAATACGACATCTGAAACTTAAGATATGGCAGAAATAGAGTTGAACTGTGTATAGCCTAATAACTCCAATTTCTCATTTAATTTAGCTCCCAAATAGCTACTTTTTTAAGTTGGACCACAAAGTTTTGAGGCATTTAGCTCCCAAATAGCTACTTTTTTAAGTTGGACCACAAAGTTTTGAGGCAGCTTCAAAAGTAAAATCTTGGAGAAAGTCAGTGGTTGAAGAATTGAAAATGATTGAGAAAAATCACAACTGAGACTTTGTAGAACGTCCTTAAAAAGACAATGTAGTTGGATTTAAATGAGTTTGTCACATAAGTATTCTTCTAAGGGAGTAGAACAAAGGTGGTTTTTCAATGTGTAAAAATGAATCAAACATCCTCTAATTTTTAAAAAGGATGATTATTTTATAGTAACGGGACTATTCTAAAGATAAAAGAGACAACATTAAAAATCATAATAATGGTTCAATGTGTATTTTTTGTACTCGCACTTTACATCAAATAAAAATTGGGTACTCGGGACTTTACTCTATATTTTGATATAGAGAACTGGTTGAAAAGTACATCTTAAGTTAATAAAGAAGTTCAACCAAATTAACACAATACATCAAATTGTCATGAATAGAAATATCCATTTATCAATTGCTCGAGTTTAGAATCCTATATTATAAATGGTGCTTTGAATAAAATTTAAGTACATATATCAATTGCTTGTAACTTTTTACCGTCGATATTATGCATATATATGATATATATATATATATATATATATATATATATATATATCATGATCTTCTTACCATCTGTCCTTCCCCACTCGCTTCCAGCTGAACGTCACCCGAGAGAGAATTTGTGCCTCTCATCATTTTGGCAACGATGGAAACTCTTCTAGAATCATGAGCAGTGATAGATGCGTGGTTCTTTTTAAAGCTCTTATCGTTGTTGTTCATGTTCAATTCTATAGAATTCTTATCTATAGAAGTGCCCCCCTGAAAATCTGAGAATATATAGTTATTTTTAGAAAATTTGCTTGGTGCCCCCCTAAGAATATATTCCTAGATCCGCCCTGATCAGACCTACATTAATTCGTAAGACCTGATGCTTTGAAGCACAGTAAGATCGCGGAAATGCCTAGAAAAGGTTAGTTTTCAAAACTCAGTGTTTTTTCAGTTGTTGGAAATTTATAGTTTTGTGGAGGTATTCAAGCTCTGCAATTGCCTTCTTGTCCGTAAAGGTCTCATTGAACAAGAAAATCATACTCCCCTTGTTCTTATACCCCTTGGTATCTCAGCATGTGTTGCCTTTATCTGTTATCGACGTGGGAACTCAAAACAGTTCCATGATCATGTCCTGGAATTGCAAGATAACCAGTATCTCAAGGTTTCATACCAAGATCTTATGAATTAAAAAGATGATATCTCTATGAAATTTGAAGCACGGTAGGCATTTCCACGATCATTCCCGGTATCTACGTACATTAATTCATATCAGCAATTAAATATATGTGCTGAATGTGTGTGTGTTTAAATAGATGAAAACATTTTAAAGTCTTAAAAATAGACAACCATCAGACCTACACAGATGGCAAGGATAAAAACAGAGCTTTGCTTGTCTAATTCTGTCTATAATATTTACACATCACTACAACAAAACAGGGTATTTACGACGGATAACTTACGACGGAACACCTTCGCGCCTCAACTTACAACGGAGAGTCTACAATCCGTCGTAACTTATTATGACGGAACACAAAACTGTCTTAAGTTCGTTATTTTATTATTTTTCACTGAATTGAAAAAAATTTAAATGTTCCGATTCCGAGTACGGTGTCGTTTTTATATTCCAAACTTACGATGACATATACGTTTCGTCGTAAGTTCCTTATTTAAATTGATTTCCTAAATAAAAAATAATAAAAAATGGTCCAGATCTGAAAGAATGCAGGCTTAATTTCTTCGTAACTTACGACGGAATACAGGCTTAATTTCCGTCGTAAAAAGGCTGATTTGTTGTAGTGCACTCGGTTTCGGTTTTCACGATGGTTGTCTTTTTGAGGAATCTACCTTAACTAGTATTGGCTGCTAGATGCTGGAAACTCACAGGAGATAAACAGTTAACTCTTACCCCGTAACTCCCCATCTCTACACACAAATTCTATGCCAAACCCAAAACCGCATGCTTTGAAGCACACTAGGCATGTGGCACATCTCCATGAACTACTGATGCAACACTTATAGGGAACAATATGCTGCCTCTTCTTGCAAGAACCATGACTCTACTCGCATGTTTGGCGCACAAGAATGCACCAAAAACATTAGTATCGAACACACTCTTGAAATCTTTTTTTTTTGCTAAATGGATATATATATATATATATATATATATATATATATATATATAAGAGAATATACAATAGATCAAGACGCTAGCCACAAAAATTTTCTATAAACAATCTCAGAGTATGAGATTATAGATAGAAAGAAGAAAGCTCACTGGCATGGGAAAAAAAGACCCCAATCATAGCCTATCGACTACCAACAAAGCAGCAACTAACTAAAAGATTTACAACAAATTAACCATGTACATATAATAGGCCTACTAGAAATGAGTCTAGATAACCAAGTAGAAGCTGCAGCCCTGCCACGCATATCACCCATGATTCCTGTTAGCAATTTCCTTGGACCAAAACTGCCTCCCCCATGAAGCCTTGCATTACGTTCCCTCCATAGATGATAAGAAAAAACTTGTAGATATAAAAGCAAAATCTGCCTCTGAGGTGCATCAGCTATAGCCAAAAAATAAAGAACCCAGCCCTTCCAATCCATAGAATAATCCATAGTAATCCTGTGAGTCTCGCTCAAATAAACCCGGTGAATCAGTCTAGCATACGGGCAGTTAATAAAAAGGTGATGAGCTGTTTCAAGCCCTCCAACACAAAAAATGCAGCTGTAGGAAACAAAATCTAGTGATTTTTAACTTACACCAGACCCCAGCAGACCAGGTGCAACTCTCACCCCTGATGCGAACTGAATCCCATATAACTCGAGTGGTGACATGGTTTGGTTTAACACCCTCCCAACTTATCTGATCAGCTTGGTCTAAATCAAATAAAGGGTAATACTATTAGACGTAGAATGAATTTGAAAGCGAAAGGATGAAAAGTCTCTAGCAGCCAATACTATTAGACGAGACAAATAGACAAATAGACCAGATGGAGCTTTCCAATTATAGAATATTGATGATAAGAAGAATATTTGTCAGTCCTACTCCATAGAATTTAGATAACAATGATTATCACTATTAAAGTTTATCTTACTCTGTTTATATCGGAAACATGTTCCTTATACGACTTCAGTTACCTTCACCAGAAAAGTGAATGGAGGTTCCGGTCTTTGAGACCTGAAGCCGGGAATCTGTAAATTAGTATGTTGACATCCTGACTTGTATGATGAATCTGGAAATGTTTCAGAAGATAGTTTAATTTTTTCCAGAAATAAGAAATGTGATTAATATAATAAACTCTGCCCTTGAGGCCATAGATAGATGGATGCGCAGTAAAAAATGGTTGTTGAAGGATGCTGACATGAACATCCATCTCAGCTGTCAGCAATTAAGAACAAGAAGTTGATAGTCTCTTGGCTACTTAAGATAAATAAAGCAGAGTCCCGGTCAATACATTAGTCTTTAATTATTGTAGCATTCGACGATGGACAAACAGAGATTAGAATATTGGTAGCATTCAAGACTTTTATCCGCTAACTTGATTACATAATAGTAGTTAAACTAACATTGACGAGATTGAGATGTGCATGCAAGAACGTATGTTGTATCAATGGAAAGCTATTAAACGTAATTCTTTTAGTATATATATGTAGATACAGCAACTATACCTGATCAATGGAAAGCACTTACTTCATTCTGTTCTGCTCCATTTTGATGCTTTTCGCCTATACAAATTTGGCAAATGCAATTGATACTATAACTGTTAATCAAACAATTAGAGATGATGATAACAGCACCATCATGTCGGCTAAAGAAACTTTTCAAATGGGATTCTTTAGCCCTGGTAATTCAAAGAGTCGGTTTTTGGGCATATGGTACAAAAATATAGCCAATCTGACTGTTGTCTGGGTTGCTAATAGAGACACGCCACTTACTGATACATCAGGCATGCTCATGATTGACGCTAATGGAGTTTTAGTACTCATTAATGGTGACAATAAAATAATTTGGTCATCCAACTCATCAAATACTGTGATGAGTCCTGTGGCACAATTGTTAGATACAGGAAATCTTGTGATCAGGTATGCGAATGACAGTTATCCTGAAGATTTCCTCTGGCAGAGTTTTGATCACCTTGGCGATACTATTCTACCAGGCATGAAGTTTGGCTGGGACTTGGTGAAACACGTAGAAAGGTATCTCATATCCTGGAAAAGCCCGGATGATCCATTTCCAGGCAATTACACATATGGAGTCTATCTAAAAGGATATCCACAGCGAGTTGTATGGAACGGTTCAGCTATGAGATTCAGGTTTGGACCATGGAATGGTGTTCAGTTTGGTGGCAAGTCTAATTTGATGCAGAATATGGTTTTCACATATGATGTTGTGTCTGACGAAAAGGATTTGTATTACATGTTTAAACTTCTCAATAGTTCTGCTGCGATGAGAATGATCTTAAATTCATATGGAGATCTAAAAATTCTTACATGGACTAACAATATGCAAGGTTGGGATAACACTGTGACTCTGCCAACAGATAAATGCGACGACTTTGCATTATGTGGGGCATCTGGTATTTGTAACATTACTGAGAAAAATTATGGACGTGACATCTGCGGGTGTTTGGATGGGTTTGAGCCAAAATTTTCAGAAAAATGGAGGTTAGCAGATCATTCTGATGGTTGTGTTCGCAAATCTAAGTTGATGTGTGGGAATGAAGATAGTTTTCAGAGTTACCCCAATCTCAAATTTCCAGATACTCGAAATTCATGGTTTGATCGTCTTAACCTAGAGGAATGTGCAGCTAAGTGCTTGAAGAACTGTTCATGCACAGCATATGGAAATATTGATGTAAAAGAAGGTGGAAGTGGATGCTTATTGTGGTTCAGTGACCTGCTTGATATCAGAGAATATCTGGGAAATGTTCAAGTTCTTTATGTAAAAAGGGCTGCTGGAGAATTAGGTGAGTAAAATTAGTCCACTTAATGTTTATAATATCAGTTCAGATTATTATTATGTTCTAAAATTTTATATGCACAGGAAGAAGCACAATTGGAAGAGCAAAGAAGCCGCTATGGATTATTATCATTGCTGTATTAGTTATAGTAACAATATTCCTAAGCCTCTTTATATCAACTGTGTATCGAAAACGAACTCTGACAGGAAAAGGTAAGCCCATAATTTACTGATATTAACTCTTTAGCTTCTCAGCACACCTGTGACTTTCATCATGTAGGAAAATATTGTAATTTGTTATTTCTGTTTTTGTCATTACACAAGTATTAGAGTGTCCTTTTGTTCCCCATTTCTCAGGAAAATTTGGATTAACGTACAAGGTGAATCAACACATAATAGTGAGAAGAAAGGTCTGGAATTACCATTGTTTGACTTGGTAACAATTGCTGAAGCAACAAACGATTTCTCGGAAAACAATAAGCTTGGAGAAGGCAGCTTTGGACCTGTTTACATGGTAATTATATTGATTTACTTATGTTCTGACGAGACATATATTAAGAGTATTTTACTAACACAAAACGATCATTATGTTGTTGGAAAAGATACCAAGATAGTTATTATAATTCTCTGTCTAGAACAGAGTATTGTCATACAATCATTATATGATGTTAGAGAGTTCCTTGCACACCATTGAATTTGAAGTAGCAGATATAAGTACTTTATTGTTAAGTGGGTGTCTAACCCAAGTCCACGTCATTAACATAAAGAAGATTCGTCTTAATTATAACCCGTCAAAACAACTCTATTAGTATGAGACCTTTTGGGAGGAGTCCAAAAACCAATTCGTCCGGGGTTGGCCACGGGCCAGCTGATGGACAATATCATACTAACATGGAGTTAATGGGATCTATGTAACTATGTAAAAAATCTGCTAATGTGAATATATCAATAAAAGAATAAGTCTAAAATGTTTAATAATTAAATATCTGAATTGGATCCATAATCATGAGTAAATACCTTAAGTCCTTATGAAAGTAACGTAACTTGTTTCAGGGAATCTTGGAGGAAGGAAAAGAAATAGCAGTAAAAAGGCTCTCAAAGACTTCTAAACAAGGACTATACGAGTTCAAGAATGAGGTTTTATGTATTTCTGAACTTCAACACCGAAATCTTGTGAGGCTTCTGGGATGCAGCATTGACGAAGGAGAAATGCTACTGATTTACGAATACATGCCCAACAAAAGCCTTGATTTCCATATATTCAGTACAGCAATCCTTAGAACATTTAAAGTCATCTCTCGTAGTTAATTTTTTTTATCTATATATAATAGCGTAATAAGTTAGAATCTATTATTGTTTGACAGTATAACAGCGAAATCCATTTACTTACAAATAAATGCAGTTGACTAACTTAGATTACTAATTTGACAGACAAGGAACGAAGCAGATCTCTGGATTGGCCAAAGCGCTACAACATTATATATGGGATAGCTAAGGGCCTTCTCTATCTTCACCAAGACTCTAGGATACAGATCATCCATAGAGATCTCAAAACTGGGAATATACTACTAGACCATGAGATGAATCCAAAAATCTCAGACTTTGGCACCACTAAGAGTTTCTGGGGAAGTGAAAGTGAGGCAAATACAACAAGAGTTGTCGGAACATTGTAAGACACTTTATAACAATTCAACATTTCATTTTCATTGATTGAAGCTGATATGTCTCTCAATTTTGTTGATTCTCTGCAGTGGCTACATGTCTCCAGAGTATGCACTAGATGGAATTTTCTCTTTTAAGTGTGATGTTTATAGCTTTGGGGTATTAGTGCTAGAAATTATAAGTGGAAAGAGAATGAAAGGTTTTTACCAACCGGATCCCAGCGCGCCTTAATCTTCTTGGCCAGGTAAGCTAAGTATTTAACAATTTAAAATGTAAATTATCGCAAAATTATAAATAAGCCATAAATGCGTTCATAGTCTAATTACTACTAACTGAACCGAGAAAAGGTCTCAAAAGTCACTATTTTAAGCCAAGTGGACCTCAATGTCATTTTCTGGAAAAATTGTCCGGCCCAACTGTCACTTCAAGACATGACTCAAAGTTGCGTTTTGATTTTTATGAAGAAAGCACGACTTGAAGTTGCATTTTCAGCTCAGTTGCGTTTCTATAAACACAACACGAAGTTGCGTTTTGAAGTGACGGTTGGGGTCATTTTTTCTGAAAATGACAATAGAGAATTTTTTGCTTGTAAATAGTGACATTGGGGGCCAACACCCAACTGAACCTCCAGCAAATAGTACCGTAAATATTTACTAATTAGTTTTGAACAAAGTGACTATAACTTATAAACTCTAACAAACTCCGTATTTGCTCTAATGATTTGATTTCAAGCTGGCTTATGGTTCTATTGATGAATCAATAAATGTCTACAATAGGCATTTAACAAGTGGATTGATCACTGAGACTTTTAGAATGCTGCTAATATTTCATTATAAAACATCTTTTAATGTATCATATTGAATTATTCTTTTAGGCTTGGAGACTCTACAAAGAGGAAAAGTTTCTGGACATAACTGATGATGTGATCCTAGCGTCATGCAATCACTTCGACGTGTATCGCACTATTCAAATTGCACTATTGTGTGTACAACCGTTCCCAGAAGACAGACCAAGCATGGCTGTTGTGTCACTAATGTTAAGTAGTAAATGTGAGATACCTGAGCCTAACCAGCCTGGTTTTTCCACAGAGAGGAAACTTCTTGATTCAGATTCTTCATCCTCTTTGATATGTGAACATTTTTGTTCAGAATTTAGTATCTGAACTCCCTCTAGCTGGATTTCCTGGATTTCAAAATTTAGTAGTTATTTTGTTCAGATAAAAAATTTCAGTTTAAAATTAATAAGAATTTCTTCTGTGGCCAACTGATCCGTTAAAAGTTAGGGATGTATAATGGTAACCCCCGCTATCCAGGCTAGCAAAATTTTTGCATTATATATGCCGCATATAATTTTTATTTTTGTATAGTATAAATATAGTGAATTTAGCAAAAGTACCACTTTTTTTAAGTTTTTTTTAGAGTAAATGACACTTTACACCCACTATATTATACCGTTTTTTCGTTTTGGTCTTAAAGTATTTTTTTTTTTGCAGAAAACAACCCATAGTTTTAATCTCGCTTCGATTTGCGCCTTTTGACCGCCTCCCGTTATATTTGACCGTTAACTTTAACGGGAGGGTTTATTGCTGTAATTTCCTAACTCTAAGGGCTCTAATCGATGTTTATCCTCATTATAAACATAATAACCCTAGACTTATACATAGTCAGACACACAGACCCCCATATATCTATATCTTTTTTGGTGAAAAATCCATGGCTAGCAAGTGCTTCTCTAGGAAATGGGCGTCTCAACAAACGGCATGGACCACCGCAAACGCTCGGCGAAGATTCTGGACATGTCCAGATCGATGTTGTAACTATTTCCGGTGGATAGATCCCCCTTTGTGTGCACGTGCTCAAGCAATCATTCCTGGTCTTATAAGAAGGATTAACATTCTTCAGAGTGAAAAAAGAGATGGAGAAGAAATGGAGAGGCTTGCTGTTGGCGATGTAGATAAAAATTTGGTTGTAGCAAGGCACTGTTGCTGCTATGATTTTACTATTTTTAAAAATATTTGCAAAAATAATAAATTTATAGAAAATATTTACAAAAATGATCTACAACTAGATGTAACGAGATGCAACTTCAATTAATTGGCGGCGCATGAATTACAAGTATGATTGCATCTGGTTGCATGTGGTTGCAAACATTATTTTTGCAAATTTGATATTTTTTGCAGAATTTGAAAAGATATAGTATTTTTGCAAAAAATATTTTGGACTTGGGTATTTATAAGAAAACCTCTATATTATATTTCCACACTAAAATGGTTTATTCAGAAAAACAATTAAAGTAATTTATCTACGTATCTAAATTAAAGCGGAATATATATTAAATTAAAATCCAAATAAGTGCAAAATGCCATTGGATATGAGAATTAATATTATAAAATATATATCAGAAAGTTCTAGTGATTCCTTTGAATTCTAGAATTTACCTACGTATCTAGATCTTACTATTGAATCCTATATAAAGCCTTTTACCAGATCATTTTTGATCAAGTACTTTCAAGCAATGCTTTTTATATAAAATCCAGTTTTTTTTTAAATATTTGAGTTGTGTGAGTTTGAGTGCGATTCTGTGGTCAAACAATATACACAGTACAATTTTGTTTGTAATTATTCAATTGGAAACACCAATTTAAGATTGTTATTCACTCAACATAATTGCTTTAATAGTGATCTGTGATGAGGGCTTGATTCTTTGATGGAGATAATTCCTCTAATCTCATCAGAATAAGTAAATCTCATTTTAGGTTGAGTAATTAAAACTGGACAAGAGCTTGTGAGTATCAAATCGCTTATATCATATAGTCCAACTTGAATTAATTTAAATCGGCGTTTCCTCACTTCATTTGATGTTTGCCTAATAATTGGAGAATTCGGCCGAAATGGGGACAAACGAGGGAGAAACAGTGATGCCCTCCTAACATCTATTTTTGCTCCGTTTTCAGGTCCGTCTCAAACCGAGCTTTTAAGGGCTATTTCGAATTCGGCTACACGCTCTATCCCTAATGGGCCTCTCTTCCGTCAATATCACCCTAATGAGCTTAGTAAGATGGGCCTCCAACACGAGAACTCCTTTTTTAAGGTAACTAGTAATTAATTCTCCATTATCACATTATTTAACTTATTATTGTTCATCATACTTGCCATAATATATGATGTTTATCGTAACACATTCATTTCTAGTATAACCATATCTTATTTTCATCGCTCATTCTCAATGGTCTCCATCTCAATTAATATTATGCTCATACCTCTCCTAGACTACAAATTCACCACAACTCCCTCAATATCTCTCACACAAATTAAGTTACCACAATAATAGTATACCAACAAGTTAAATGCTTTCATTATTTAGATTTTTGACACATTTCTTTGTTTTGTAAAATTCTCCTCTAATACACTTACAAAGTTCTTGGTATTGAGATATAATTAAGTCGTCCCAACTATATTTTAAAATGTTTCACACATGGACACAGTTATATAAGATATATTATTATCCTAATAGATGGATAACTTGTTCATTATATTTTATTGAATTCAGCCAAAAGAAATTTATGTATAAAAAGTTTAAACGTTTCAATATAAATCGTATTAAAAAAAACAATGAGTTTAAAATGATTGTACAAAATACGTGGATTTTTGTTTCATTTAAATTTTGAATTGTTTTGGATATTAATAAATTTTTGAATAATAAAAAGTCAGAAGGTGGATTAAATACTTTGTATAAGAATATGGGATTAACCAAGTTCTCATGTATTAGAATGACGCAGTAGTGCTAGTGTGCCTTGACATGAGTATTGTTATTATGTTATCTTTGGATTTTTGCTAAATTTTTTAATTAAATTACTTTTATTTATAATTGTAGAAAACAATGAAGAAAATGCTCCACCGATTTGATTTTCGGCCTATTCTCCATTGACATACATTTTTGACATACATTTTTGAGGTAACGTCTCTTCATATTTATGAAATCCATTGATTTTAGAGAAGATAAGAAATATTTTCTACGAATGAATCCCTTGTGTTACATTTGTTTAGTCTTTCTTATCTGCTTACTGATAAATGCCTATCTGTCTGCAGAGGAAAGGGACCAGGGAGTTTTGAGTTTAATTCTTCTTACAATGGCTGAATCTATCCAAGGGAACAACTCGTTTGACTCAGCCCGTATCCCTCTGAAGCAAAAACGAGGTCACCCACAAAAAGATGAAAGCTTATATCATGCATGTACCAAGTGTTCGCCCAAGAACCCATAACAACCTACTTGGAACTTGAAATGCCAGTGTGCCAGAGCATGTTAATCCAGTTGAGGATACATTTAGTAAGGTAGGTCAAGCAGTTACAGGCTTACAGCTGTTGTGGAGTCGGAATTTGATGATGGTTATGTGATTACTGGTAAAATTGGCAACTCAGATCTAAGGGGTGTTCTTTTCAAGCCTGGACATTATGCTCCTGTGACGGCAGAAAATGATGTGGCCCCGCATCTTTCGATGATCAGAGGAAAGGAGACTCCTCATGCAACTCAAAAAAGGAGTGATGCTCGTCAGAGGAGACCTAAAGAGAGTCATCAGCGGAGAGCTAATTATCTAGGAAATGGCTCATCTGCACATCCTCTGGCTGCTAATTTGTTGACCAGAAGAGACATAACTGCAACTGTGACAGCTCCTTCAGTTGAAGAAAGAGGCACTGTGGTTCCTGTTGTTCTTGAACCAGGTAATGCAGTTGCAGAGCAAGATGCTCTTATGGCTGCTTCGAAAGGCAAGAACATGCACCGCCAACTACATATAAACTGAAATTACCAGCACCAAACGAGAAGCAAAAATATTGCTGGCATGGAGCCAAGTCAAGTACTCAGATGAGCACAACCCCAAATTTCAGCCTAGCTAGAAAAAAGACGTCCGGGTAACAACTCTCTCTCGCATCGGTGGTCAACGGCTGAGTACTTTTTTCTAATTTTCTGTTTGGATGGCGATCAATAGAATAATCGATCGATTCTCTGGCCGATCTCCTTTCTCGTCACAATTCTGTTTTGATGGTGATTTTTGGACTTTATTTTAAAATCGATAATATCTTTTCTTTATTTTTTAAATCAAATCCTCTCCGTCTCTTTAAAAGGTACGTCTTTCCTATGTTTGTTGTGTGTTTTTTGCTTGTTTTGTTGGCTTTTGTGTTTTATTATGATTATAGATGTGCATTATTGCATGTTTGTTTCTTTTCTCTTCTGATATAGAAGTTGTATAGGGTTTTCTCGGCGATCAAATTCATTTGTAACTTCGTTGGTATTTGTTCGGGTTAGGTTGTGAATTTTGTTGAGTATAGTAGCCTATATTTTTCTAACTTGATTAATCTTAGCTGGATTTGATGTGGTCGTCGGCCACAATATTAGTCGAAAAAGAGGTGTGTTTTAGTTTTTTTATGTGTTCTTTGTGTTCTTCGTAGTTCTTGATTTGTTGATGTGTTTCGTGTGTGTTTGATCTTTTACATTATAAATTTTAGTTTTCAAAATTGTTTTTAGTTGCATGTACGAATAAATTATTGATTTTTTATGATTTGAATATGAATTGTTTTAATTATGGTATAAATTTATATATTGTGCAGGTATATATGTTAGTGTGCAATAATTTTGGATAGGAAAGAATTAAATACTCCAGTTATACATAAGGAATTAAATATTCATGTAAATGCGATTTATATTTACATATATACATATTAGGGATTAATTGATGATTGCATTCATGTTTTTTGAAAAATTGTGTGTTTGGTAAGTGTTTATGTGCATTCATTCCGCTTAATTGGCATATTAAATTTTGTTAATTTATTAATATTTATGAATATTTATTGGGTGCCATAATTGATGGCTTTTATTAGGTCTTGATAACGTTCAAGGAGTTTGTACCAATTTTGGTGGTCATAATTGGTGGCATATATTTTTGGACCAATATTGGTTGGCATGATTATCGTCCTATTGTCCTAAATGAATATTTTGCTGTTAATTTTGTTCTTGGATTAATAATTAGAATTTATTAATTCTTATACTTTGTGATGTTATGATAACCCTTTTATTGACTAATTGGATAATTAAATAATTAATTTACATTGATTGGGATATAAATATGATTTAATTTTTAATTTCCTTCTTTTCCTAACAAAAAAACTTAAGTTTTTGTTTATGTATTTTTGTTCTCACAAGAAAATATTAGTATGTATTACGATTTCTTTAGTATTGCGTGTCTACCAAAGTTCTTACTTTGGTTAGACATTATCACTTTTCATAATTGTATGGTATTGTTATTAGTTCTAAAAATTTTATTTTTGAATAAAATGTTATATTATTATATTTATTTTTGTCAGGATTTAAATGTCATAATTGGTTTATTTTCCCCAACATACTTTTTTTTTAATTTATCATTCCTATGTTTGTTTTTGCTTGGTTTGTTTTTCAGGATCTTGGAGAGAGACTTAAGGGTTTTCTTATCAGACTTTAAAGTCTTATTATCTAAACGTCCGGAGATATCTTTGCGTATCTTTCGGTTAGATGATAAACTTTATTGGATGAAAGTAATCCCTGATGCGGCTATTGTATCTATGATACAACTCATTATGCAGATCCTGACAAAAAAAGAAAAAAAGAAATATTTTCTACATAGTACCAATATGTGTAGACGTTTTCCATGGATCCGGAGGTGTTTGCCTTGGAGATTCGGTTGTTCAGGCGGGGCATTGGACCGATCAATTTTAATGGGATACTGCATTAGTTTATGCATGACCATGGGATGGTCGCTATTGACCCCTATGGGAATGATAACCAATGCCAATTTATTCAGTTTCCAGATGGCCGCGACATTGAAAATGTAGAAAAGCATGACGGACTAGACTGGTTATGCAACGTGAGTCAAGGGAATCTTAGATATTTTTGAAATAACTCCGGAGCCTTCTGAAGTCATTTGTTTTGGTATGTGGGTACTCGAAGAAGATTATGAGAAAGGAGAGTGGCTTATGGAGTTTGACATAACCCGTAGTGATCTCTGAGATGATGAGAGTTTGAGTAGCTTGTTGCCAACGGGCAGTTTTGTTCCTCTGTCATTCCACCAGTTCGATGCTGATGTTGTGTATATTCTGTACTACATCTCTATTAATACATCAAAAACAAATACAATGTTGTCCCAAGAGTGCATTGGCTCTTGTACACATATTTTCATCTTGCTTAATATGAAGTTATCATTTTTAGTTGTTTAATTTCAACAAAGTTTGTATCAGTGATTATTGTATAAACTAATGTTAATACCTCAGAGCTCAGTTTCCATACCCTTCAATTTCTGTTGGTTTAAGATACAAGAGGAAGATAGACGTAATATTAGGTGGAAGTATATTCTTTTATTGATCATAATACTATTTATATAGAGTTTACATCAAACAAATAAGCATGATACATCAAACAAATAAGCATGATTAGTGCCACTCATATAGCCTCATCAGTTAAATAATTCTACAATCAATCAACATTAAAACAATATCAACTAATTAATATTTCAGTTACAATTTTGAATCATAATTCCAACACTCCCTCTTGATTCGAAATTGTAAAATTTATTCAAACTTTAAAAATGAAGATGTACTTTTCATCATCACCAAGCATAGAGCACCTCTCTCCACAACCGTGAATTATCCGTTGCAATTCCGTTGCCACTCTCGATTACCAACGGAATTTGTAAATTGCCGCAGAAATTTTTGTTGCAGTGTGCGAAAATTGTTGTAGTGGAAGCACTTCTCTTCACAAACGTGAAGCACTTCTCACCACAAACATGGAGCACTTCTCTCCACAACCGTGAAGCACTTCTCTTCACAAACATGGTGCACTTCTCACCAACTTCAAATTTATTGGAGCACTTATCTCCAAAAACATTTTTCTTGGTGCACTTCTCACCAAATTCAAATTTATTGGAGCACTTCTCTCCAAAAACATTTTTCTTGGTGCACATTTCACCAAATTCAAATTTATTGGAGCACTTCTCTCCACAAGCATTTTTCTTGGTGCACTTATTATTGGATCCTCTTGATCCCCTTCATGTTCTTTCTCGGGAGGTTTGGTTGACCCGCGTTCAAAATCCCTTATTTGATTTACTGTTTGACGCTTAAAGTCTTTTAACGTCAGTTAAAAGGCGACGCAAAAGAACCTTTAACCGGCACTAAAAGTTAGTCAAAAGCGTCGCGTAGCTAAAGGGTGTTGTTTTGACCGACGTAAAAAGCAGTGTTTAGGTGTCGTCTTTTTTAAGAGCCGATGGTACAAGTAAAAAAAGTCATTTTATTCGTCGGCTAGGCAATGAACCGATGCTAGAAGGAGTTTTAAGTGACGGTTTTAATAAAACCGACGCAGAAAGCTGTTTTCAAAAAGCGTTTTTTGTACTAGTGAAAGCTGTAGGTTTACAAAACTTGCACCTGGTTGCAGGAGGAACCCAGGTCAAATTTCTGGTACCGCCAGGTCCTTAATTACCTTTAGTCTACACTGTTATATTATATTCATTAAATAAGACATTTATATTATATGATTTCTTTGTGCAGGACAAGAATGAGGGAAGTATTACTTGTTTATGGATACTTGCCCGAGATCCTAGAATTCACACCAATGACAATGACAGGTCCTTCAAAGTATGTAGCAGGAAATTTAATATATTATTCACCAGTAATTTCTTGTGTTAATTTCCGGTGCAAGTTCACTAGAGGGACCGTGAGTAGTTGGTATTTTTTTCTTAGTTCACTTCTTAGTCAATGTAAAATACATATATAAATTATTATATATATATATATATAGAGAGAGAGGCTAATATAATAAAAACAATGTGTAGTTACTAGTTAGACTCATAAATAAGGTCTAATTCATTATTGCACTTTCTATGATTATCTCTTTTACATTAATTTTGAGGCCCATGGCAGAGTTACATGCTGAGTATGTTGCGAGAAAGCTTAAAGAAAGATTAAGATTTGGTTTACTCTAATTAATTGCATTGAATTGGAAGACTGAGCGACCAACTGGTCAAGACATTCCATACCAACCCCTTGGTTATCTCCGCAAACCAATTTGCTTGAGCCAGAAAACTAGTGAAATTGTAAAAATGATGGTACATATGTATTTCCGAAATAAATAAATTGCAAAGTATAGTGTGATTTTATTTTAAATATTATTGGAATATAATATACTCAATGACTAACTCGATTATTAGGCTATTAGATGATTTAGTTCAATATATTTTATGTTGATGGGGCCTTCTTGTTGTTCAAATGTATATTGCCATCACATTAATACTCCCTCCATCCCAATTTAGATGAGCCTTTTGATCATTTCACACATATTAAGAAGTATTAAATGATTGTTCTTTTTTCCATCTATGCCCATATTTATTATGTTGACTTTCCATAACATTAGTTTCATGGTACATTTGAAATAATAAATAAGCAAGGGTAAGAGTGGAAAATTGTTGATACATGTGCATTGAAAAGAGAGAGGCTCAATTATTTTGGGATAAAAAAATTTCTCAAAAAGATCATCTAATTTGGGATGGAGGGAGTAGTTTTTTTAAGTTTAAATCTACCAAATTTTTATATCATTTTTCAAATTAAATTTTTATTCACATTTGTTAAAATATGATTAATTTCTATTAACTTATTCTCTTCTAATCTGTAGGGTTAAAATTCATACCCTTCAGTTATGGGCTTTTTGAGATGGCTTTGTATTATTGGACCACTTCTAAATTAAAGATAATTTAGAGGTCTTTGCGTGGGCCGTAAAATAGTCCAAATCTGACTCCCCAAACACAAAATATACCCCAAACAGTGTAGAAATGAGGCACAGCCCAATAAATCTAATTTTCCATAAAATTTAGCTCAAAATATATAGCTATTTTCTCATGAATCCTTCTCAAATTATAATTTTTTATTTCGTATAATAAAACGTGAAAATATATTAAATAAAAATTCAAATTATCGCAAAACACAAAAATATATTTTATTGGAAAGTTCTAGCGAGTCCTTTGGATTCTAGCATTTAACTAAGTATGTAGATCTTTCTATCGAGTCCTATATAAAGCCTTGTACCAAATCATTCGTGGTCAAGTAATTTCAAGCAATGCTTTTTATATAAAATACTCATTTCCTAAATATTTGAGTTGTGTGAGTTTGAGTGATATTCTGTCTTCTAACAATATAGACGGTGCAAAATAGTAGAATTTTGTTTATATTTATTCAATTAAAAATACCAAAATAGGATTTTTATTGATTCGACATAAATGCTTTAATGGTGATATGCGATGAGGGCATGATTGCTTTCATGGAGATTATTCACTTGCTATTTATCTTCTGATCTGAGAAAAGTAAATCTTATTTTAGGTTCACTAATTTAAATTGTATACGAGCTTGTGAGTATCAAATAAAATATATGGTATACTCCAACCTCAATTAATTTAAATCGGCGTTTCCGCATTCAGTTTGTACTTATAATTGGGGAATTCGGCGAAGTGGGGCAAAATTAAGGAGAAACGGTCATGTCCTCCTAACATCCATTATTGGCTCCGTAGGTCTACAGGTTCCTCTCAAATAATAAGCGTTCATTGGCAATTTCGAATTGGACTACGGTCTATCGTTAATGGGCCTATGTTCGGTCAATCTCACCATAATGGGCTTAGTAAGATGGGCCTCCAACATGAAAACTCCTTCTTGAGGTAACCATTGTCAGATTAGTTAACTTATAATTGTTCATCATACATGTTATAATAATAGATGATGATTATAACACAACGGTATCTTACTTTCATCTCTCACTCTCAATTGCCTCCATATCAATCAACTAGTACTACAAATTAAATGCTTTAATTATTTAAATTTATGACTTATTTCTTTGTTTTGCAAGATTCTCCTCTAATACACTTACAAAGTTCTTAACATTCGGAAATAATTTAGTGGTCTAAACTGTTTTTTAAAATATTTCACACATGAACACATTTGTATAAGATGTATTATTATCTTAACAAATGTATAACTTGTTCATCATAATCGATTGAATTTAGCCAAAAGAAATTTATGTATGAAAAGTTTACACTTTTATTATTTTCTTTTGATTAATTGAAAATTTTGAGTTTACTTTTTTTCTAAATTACAAAACATTGAATTTGATATTGAATTTTATATAAATCATAATTAAGAATGAATGTCAATGAGTTCATAATGATTGTACATGGGTTTTTGATTTCTTTAGATCTTGAATTATTTTAGATATTGAGAAATTTTTGAATAATAAATAGTTAAAAGATGGATTAAATACTTTGTATAACATGTGTATTAACCAAGATCCATCTACTAGAATGAAGTAGTAGTGTCATTATGACCTTGTATGAATATTTTTTTATTATATTATGTTCAACTTGATCTGTGAATTTTTGTTACAAATTTTAATTATATTACTTTATATTTATAATTGTAGAAAATAATGAAGAAAATGCTCCACTATGCTTCATTGGAATCATCTTTCAGGTAACTTCTTTCTTTATATTTTATGAAATCTATTAATAATAGACATGGTAACAAATATTTTCTATATACTCAGGTATTTTTTTTATATTTCTTAGTAGTAAATGTATTTGAGTCAAGTGGGCTTCTAACATGGCTAACGCGAAAAAGATCACAGGATATTATAATTATGGTTTAGGCAAATTATTGCCCAAACTACGGCTATGAAAGAGTATTATTTGCCGCAAATTTAGAACCTTGATCCACTTTTGGACGGAAATTTGAAATTTTGAGAGAAGTGAAATGATAGTTATAGTTATACACCAGTGGTCCATAAAACCTTGAAGTTCTAGAATTAGTGTGTAAACTTAACAACAAGCTTACTGTCATTTTTCGAGATTATTATTATCACTTTGAATCATAGGCAGTACTTTCGATTACAAGTCATGACCTCATCAGTCTCTTTTCATCACAAGTCAATCTACTAATAATTTATATAAACAAGGCAAGTGATCTCTAGTATATAATTAAAAAAAGGTGAATTTTAGTGTCATGTGTAGAATTTGACATAACAACATTTTTAAGCTTGATGGTTTGGATGAAGATTGCAAGTATTTTTGTAATGGAGGAGGGCTTGGGTTAAGACTGGATTATACAGTTTTTAGAGGGTTTATGATAATGATCTTTTAATATGGGTTGAACTTAAATGAAAAAAATTCTAATATAATTATATTAAATCTTAATAATCCTTTCATAACACATACATCATAATTAAACACATGCTTTTGGCATGTGTTTGTGTAATTGTCTAGCATATCATGTTGAGGAGTTCTGGCCGAAGAAAACTGAAGGTTCAGGGTGTTTAAACTGTTAGTATTGCATTGATTTTTTGGTCATTTCAAATCAGGTGAACCTTCAGTTATTGGAACTGTTTCTGTTTCTTGTGTTATTATCCTGTATTGTATTAAGATATTTAGAAACCTCTTTATACCGTTTTTTTATTTTTAAAATTCTTGCAGGCAAGTGGAATCGTCGTCAACCCTTAGTAAGTAAATTTCACTCAATAACTTTAAAAAATTAGTATACATTACACATGATATTAAATTGAATTCTGCATTCAGATCATGAGTTACCCGAACCTATGCTGTGTCTGCTGAACATATGGCTGCATCGCATCGTGCCCATTCCCATGTTCATGTTCCACCTTTTCCCGGTGCAATATCCGGTGCAAGTGCAAGTGTGGACAATCCCATCTCAAGTCATCATGGCCAATCTGGACGAATTGAGCTGGGTAATCTTAATCCCTTTCATGCAGCAAATTTGCAGTATCAAGGTTGGGGTCATTACTCAACTCCAATCTCTGCTGAAGGCAACCATCTCAATGGTGTTGATAATATATCAGTTCCTTCAACATTTGGAACTGCTAGGGTTGACACTGCTGCTATATCAAGACCTGGACCTCCAACGAGATTGCCTCAATTGGAGCCTACTCTACATTCCACCTCACCTCCACAAGGTGGTTCCAGTATTTTTCCTCATTCAGCCGGTCAAGACCTACACGAGCAGAACATGGGCCATTTCTCTCGCTTCCGTTTTATGTTGTCTGATAGGGACTCGGGTTTGGGGTCACAGCGACACCTGTCTGATCGTGCAGAACCCAGCCACAGGTCTTAATACTCCTTTCATAACAACATATTTTTCTTCATCCCAGTAGAGATGAAAATGCGGGCATCACCGATCAGAGAGGAAGTTATAGCCTCCGACAATGAAAATAATATGATGATTCCCCATTGTTATGGAAGCAGTAGAGGAGGATGAAATAGCAATCAGGATGGAGGTAAGGAAAAGGTGCTATCTAATTTCTCTTTCAGTAATGATGGGTTGCACTGCGTGATTCAGAAGCAGTTAGTTGCAAAGGAAAAGAATGTTTTTTGCTCCATGTAAATAAATAATTATGTGTAAATATACATGCCTAAATAATATATTCCTGTGAATTGAGATATGTAACTTCAGCAATTGTAAGAGAATCGAATACATAGATATAGCATTACATAACATACTTTAACCAGTTTGGAACCAAATTCTAATAATTGAGATTTATATGTTTCTTCTCGGGTTTAAGCAGAGTTCCAGAACAACTCATTATACATTATACATTATGATGTATGTGTTGAAGGGATTTTATACCTCGTTATAATGCATTATCCAAGCTCAAATCATGCAATATATTTTCATATTTCAACATAAGATGTCAAATTAATCGGACCAAATATTTCTAATTGTACCATTGACATCACTTAAAAGCTGGTGTCTAAGGCACCACGACATCGATCAAAATTTACAGACATCGGATTTTAACCAGCGCCTGTAGTAGTGGATACTCAAGTCTCAAACGCTCACACTTATTCAAAACACCTCCTATTAATGAACTAAATAGTTAACCCCTTTTATTCCCTTTGATTAAACGTGGTTGACATGACTCATCAATAACAAAATTAAATGATAATTAAATAAAATGGTTTCGATTAAGTCCGTATCATTAGGCTGTTCACGAACAGAGCCGAGCCGAGTTTTGACCGAGCCGAGCCTAGCTTTCGATTTTTTCTTATCGAACCGAGCCGAGCCGAGCTTTCTTATCGAACAAAAAAGTGTGTTCGAGCTCGAGCTCGTTAACTAACGAGCTGAAAACGAGCTTGTTCGCGAACAAATACGAGCCGAGCCGAGCCGAGCTAGAGAAAAATAAGGTGAAACCGCTACTTTACTCTTAAAATAGCAAGCCAAATAAAATTTTTAGTGTGTTTTGATGGTACCATATTATAGTTAATATTCTCCTGATCGATTTGATATATTATATAGTTGTGTAAGTATTGCAATTAAACGGGTCATGTAAGAATAATTATTAATATCTCTCAATCATTAACGCTCTGGGAAGTCCATGCTCAATTTTAATTCCGTCAATTTTACGTGTATATACCTCTAAGAAATATATCTGTCGATGAAACCCCTATTCGATACGATTAATCAATGGATTTGGCCAATTACACACATTAAATATTTAAATATATCGATTAGAATTACACTTTACCCATTAAACAACTATCACATTAAAGTATACTTATGATGCAAACATGACTTCACTTGTGCCCTAAAATCACTACTACAGATTCATACTTATGCAATGGTACTTGGATAACACTTTTTCCTATACGCTATATAAGTATATTACTTGTATAGCGGTTTTATAAAAAACGTTAGATAAGCTGCTATTTAGAAAAATAAAAATAAAAGAAAAATACTTCAATAATAGTCCTATAAACGCTATAGAAGGATATGTATTTTAAGTAATATTGGACAAACTACAATAGCATTTCTCAAAATGCTATAGAAGTATACATATTTTAAGTGATATTATGAAAACTATAATAGCATGTCCACAAGTGCTATACAAGTATACATATTTTAAGTAGTATTGTGTAAACTATAATAGTGTGGCCACAAGTGCTATAGAAGTGTACATATTTTAAGTAAAATTGTGGAAACTATAATAGCGGGTCCACAAGTGCTATACAAGTACACGTATTTTAAGTAATTTTGTGTAAACTATAATATTATGTCCACAAGTGCTATAGAAGTATACATATTTTACGTAATGTTCTGGAACTATAATAGCGGGTCCACAAGTGCTATACAAGTATACATATCTTAAGTAAAGGGCTCATTTGATATCAGCTCAATGACAAGATTAATATTAGGGGTGTTTGATTATTTTTTTTAAATAGTGAAAAATTTAAGAACGAAACATATTTTTCTCCGCTCAATCATCCATATGGATTAATTAATTAAATCTAAGATATATACGATAAATTAATAAAAATTATAATTATAACCATCCGTGCACAGGTTTTAAGCTAGTATTAAGTTATTATCTTTACGATTAAACTTATATTTTTTACACTAAAAACTGAAAAGGAATTAGCCTAATTCAATCGGTAACCACCGATCAACTCATCGTCCTCCTCTGTGACCAGGGAAAAGGGCAGACTGATTTCACGCCTCCTTGCTGCTTGCTGAACGGAATAATTCGGAATTTCTTCACCAAAGGTATTGTTCTAACTCCGAGTTGTGTCTGTATATTGAAGGGGTTTCTACTATGATTAATTTGATTGTGATTTATAGTTTTGATTAGGTTCTCTCTACCTGTTTGGTTTTTAGGTTTTAAGGTTTTGATTTATGTGAATTTGATTTGTGATTATTGTTTTTAGGTGTATATACATGGGGTCTCCAATTGGTCTAGTTTATTTGTATCTATATAGGTGTGTTATGTTTGGTTAGTAGACAAATAACCAGCCTTCAGTGGTTAGCCCAGAGAAGGGGGATATAATTTGTATATGGTTAGAATGCTAGACCGGCAAAGTTTGGAACATGTCAGTAATACCAAGATGGTGCTAATTGTCACAGTGGCACATTCATGAGTGTTTCCAGAGGAACACTGGAAGCTGAAAATAGATGAGAGTGAGAGAGGTGATAGTTCAAGTAAATCAGGGTAACTTTTTTAGTAATATTGGCTCAAGTAGCATTTTAAATGTATCTTGCCGTTGCACACTTGCTCCATAAACATTCCTTTCTTTTCGTGTCACAGTTCGCGTAGAATTCTTCCTGTTCTAAAATGAGTGTTCCATCAAATTAAGTACAAGTCGTAACAGGTAGATAACCATTGTTAGTTCAGTAGTTTATACTTTTGATAGAGAAGCTCGCACCAATAACTAAGATAATAAACCAAAAAAATTCAATTAAACAAATGATGAAGTTAATAAACTCACTGAAATAATATTTTTCTATGATCTCAACATAATATGGTTAGTGTAATTTTACTCTCGATAAAGTAATAAACTCCATAAAGTAATATTTTTATTTGGTCCCAACATTTTTACTTTATAATTATATATATAATAATATATAATTATGCAATAATATATAATTATATATAATTACATAGTTAGTGATATTCTTACTGATACTGTAAGTTCATTACTGGTTGCCATTCATAGTCAGATACTGTAAGTTTCCGCTCAAGATTATTTATTGTTGTCTTGAGTTTTTCTTGACTAGACCTGTAACTTGTCAGTCTCTTTAAGACTAATTCATAGTCGGCTTGCTAAATCTACTGTTGTTCCCTGGAAAGTCTCTAAGATTAAACTCTGAGCTGGAACATCAGCCATCTTGCTCCTGAAACAGAGGAAAAACAGAGCAGTGATGATGCACTGTACTGTGAGCGTATGAGAATGAGAGGGTGATGCATTTCTTTTAAATGATAATAAAATATATTTCAAGGGACCTGAGGATTTCAGAATATTTGTCCTGAATATGTTGTTAGGGGCTGTATTAATCATTTTGAGTTAGATCCCTCTGTCTGATACACAAGTCTAAGGCTACTTATAATACTTGTTAAATTGAGTTTTCAAACCTATTGATAGGCATATATATTATAGTGTATCTGCTAACAAGTCAATGCTGCGGCCCTGATATATATTATACCTTCTTTCACTTTCAACCTTCCTTTCATTGCGTTTCTGAAATTAAACATAAAATACATCAGTTAAGCATCACATGTTGCAGGACAGATATTAAAGTAAGAGGTCACTGGTCTAATGTTATTATTTAATAACTGAGTAAGCTTTACTTAAACGTAATTCAGATTTATTTAGCTTACTAAACAGAAGGATCCTGACTGCCATTAATAAAAAAAATAGAAGTCATCTATTTAATGGATCCTGCTCGGGCAACTAATGCTGCATACAAGGGTGTGAAAGTTCTTATTGAAACGTAAGATTATATTCACTCTTTTTATATATGTTTACGGAAAACACAGATTAAATAGTAATATGTCACTTGTAATTTTTTTGTTGTACTATGAGGACTTTTCGGACTCATAATGGGATGGGAAGAAGTACAATTGGACAACATTTAATAGTTTCAAATGGATGAATGTACTGGTGATGATCTGTTTTCTTTTTCTTCCAACATAATCTTAGTTAAGCAAAGTTGAATTTAGTGCTCTTCTCAATTTTAATCATAAATCACAGCCAAAAAACTAAATATATGTCACCTTATGATTTCTAATTTCAGTATATTACTATCAAGTGTTACACATAGTACATTTTTAATTATGCTCTCATTTATATTATAGTTTTGGGATATTAAACCCTTCCATCATCTAGGATCATCTTGGAGATACTGGATTATTAATTACATACTTAAGCAGATAAAACACAGCCCTTCCCGCAATTTTTATGAAACCAACTCATATGCCAAGTAAAATAGCTAGATCACACTAACAGAGAACACACACTTAAGAACATATATAACAGTATCTAGTTTTTATATTTTTAATCATTTGCTCTGATTTGTATTCTAGTGACCTAAGCAACAAGTTTCGACTTATGGCATATATTGTGGCTATTTTGTGGGATGTTTTATTGAAGTTATAATGTGTAGCAATGAAACAAAAATTGATGTTAATGTAAGTATTTCTAATTTTTCTAATTAAAAAGTTAAGAGTTCAACAAGTGTACTATACCAATCATGCTATCTTAATGGTTTTTTTTTTTTTGTACAGTTTACATATTCTATGAGATTGAAGACGTACCCTCTGAATAAAATGGCGGCCTTTCAGATTAATTGGGCAGGTTACTTGTATAAGCGATTTCTCAAGGACAAGCTGCTCAAGTAGTATTTTTGTGTTTTATTAGAAATTGTAATTTTCTCAAGGACAAGTGGCTCACGCATTAGTTTTTATGTTTTATTAGAAATTGTAGTTTATGTAGAGTAGTTTTTTGAATTGACAAATATTGAGTGACGGAGGATTTCATGTTTTATGTTTAATATCTGTTTATTTGGAATTGGATTCAGTTGTCCGCAAATAAGTTCGTCAGTAATTAAGTAATTTTATTTTTATTGAAATAAGGAGCAAGTATGTTTTTTAAATAATTTGTGAATTTTCCCAAATTGCATGTGTAAAAAAACGCAGAAAATTAATTATATTAGTATTTTTTAAAAATATTAATAATTTTTATAAAGTTTCTACTTGGATAGCGTTTAAAAACTAGCTATATAAATAAGTGGGTAAGATGCAACTTTTATTTCCATAGTGTTTATATAAGAGCTATGCAAGGAAGATTACGAGATACACTTGCTACTTGTATAGCGTTTAAAGAAGTGTTATTGAAGTAAATTGACTTGGATGATGCTTACTCTTATAACGCTTCCTCATACGTTATGTAACTATATGTTCTTAGAGAGTGGAAAATGAAACGCTATGAAGCATATTGTACTTGCATAGCGCTGTCTTCCATAGCGCCTGGAACCGCTATGTAAGTTTAAAAATGAGCGCTATGTAAGTACAAATGTGTAGTAGTGAATAAAACTACTCACATATATGGTAGGAGTAAAAGAACCAAAATCCATATCAAAGCCATATATCAATAAAAACAAGTAGATAAGGAGTACCTCAAATTTAATATTAATGCACAAAACAAGATCCAAACTTCACAAAGTAGACGTTATGGAAGAGAGGAAGTAAATGACTATCAACACCTATCTAGAGCGTATGTATCTATCTCTCCAAACTAATAATAATCTAATTATCTTCTTTGGTAATTACATCCCTAATAATAGTTATACTAGTGTTTTAATTAAAATACAAACCCAACTCCAAAACCAAGTAGGATTCCTCTTAAAAAGTTTATCTTTCATTTCCCTTTAGTTTATGGGCGTTTGGAGTTGGCTTTTGCTTATCGGACAACTTGTGAATTAATTCCAAGAGCTTGGTGTGGGCTATAAAATAGTCCAAATCTGACTCCTACACCTCGAGATATGGTGAAATAGTGTAGAAAGTATAAATTTATTTAATCTGCATAATTAGTCTTTGTAGTCATATTTTAAAAAATATGTATGCACTTAGCTTATTACGAAATAATATAGATTATTAAATTCAATAGAGCATGCCAACTTTTTTTATTAGTTAAAGTCTTAAAAGAATTTATCTTTTCTTAAATTGAATTAAATTAAATTTAAAATTACTTAAAGTAAATCTCAAATTCTGTTATTATTTGATTGGATGATTTCTAATTAGATAATGAAAAGGAGTCTAATTAGATGAGTTATAATTAAATAATGAAAAGGAGTTGATTAATTATATTGTATAATAAAAAATGTATTGGTAAAAATAATTCTTATTTTCAGATTGGTTAACTACATACGGCGGTGAAAGGAAAGTTAAAGAATGAATATGATTGGTCTAAAATTTAGGAATGGTTTCTCATTGGTCCGAAAATAATTCCTATATTCTGATTGGTTAACTGCATAAAGTGGTAGAAGGAAAATTGAAGAATGAATATGATTGATCTAAAATTTAGGCATGGATTCTGATTGGTCGTAAAATAATACCTAGGGAGTCCTTTGGATTCTAGCATTTGCCTAAGTATCTAGATCTTTCTATTGAGTCCTATATATAGTCTTCTATCAAATCATTTGTGATCAAGTAATTTCAAATAATGTTTTTTATATAAAATCCTCTTTTCCTAAATACTTGAGTTGTGTGAGATGAGTGGTAGCTGTTCCAGTACACAAACAAGATCCGTTCTTCCAACAATATACACAGTGCAAAACTGTAGAATTTCATTTATATTTATTCAATTGGATACCAAAATAGGATTTTTATCGACTCAACATAATTGCTTTAATGGTGATCTGCGATGAGGGCATGATTGCTTTGATGGTGATAATTTACTTGCTATTCATCCTCTCATCTGAGAATAGTTAAATATTATTTTAGGTTGAGTAATTAAAACTGTACAAGAACTTGTGAGTATCAAATTGAATATACTGTATACTCCAACCTTGAAATTATTTAAATCGGCGTTTCCTCCCTTCATTGGATGGGTGCCTAATAATTGGGGAATTCAGTGGAAGTGGGGAAAAACCACAAAGAAACAACCATGCCCTCTTAATGTCCATTTTGGCCCCGTCTTCAGGTCGATCTCAAACAGGGCATTCAAAGGCTATTTCAAATTCGGCTACAAGCTCTATCCATAATGGGCCTCTATTCCATCAAGCCCACCATAATGAGCTTAGTACTGTTAGTTTAATCTAAACTAAATAATGTGTATGTGTTTGTGCAGTAAGTTGTGTGACGTGGTATGCAACAGTTGAGTATTTGTAGGAGTCTAGTAGGTAGTGGAGAGTTTTTAGGAAGCAGTACTGGTAGTTCCTGGTATGTAACTGTAGTTTGTTTTCTAGCTTTTATTTCCGTTTTGTATTGTATTTTCAATTAATGAGATCACTCAGAGTTCTCACGTCTTTTCCTTCCTTTCTACATTCCTACACTTATATTTATACACTGCTTTGATTCATATATATACACTTCTGGGCAATATTGCAGAGTCTGTATCTATAAGTACGATGGGCCTCCAACATGGAAACTCTTCTTGAGGTAACGAGTAATTAAATCTCTATTGTCGTATGAGATATTGTTGTTTATCATACTTGTTATATTATTTGATGTTTATTATAACACATTCATTTCTAGTACAATCATATCAATGTCATGCTCATACCTCTGCAAGTACTACGGCAACATGCTCTTTGGATTTTTGTTGTAAATTTTAATTATATTATTTTATATTTATAATTGTAAAATAATGAAGAAAATGCTCCACGAATAAGTTAAATCGAATGAGCCTGCTCCATTTGACATACATTTTTCAGGTAACGTTTCTTTATATTTTTGAAATCCATTAATTTTAGAGAGGATAAAAAACATTTTCTGCATATGGTATAAGTTTTTTCTGTTAATATTTATTAACATAATTATCATGTTATTACAAGAATATAGTTGATACATGATAATAGGAAAATAAATTGCAACAGGTCTCAAAAGGCAAAGTTTGAACGGTTTGCATTTACATCATCTCAGCATGCAACAGTCCTTAAATGCCCAAGTTGGAACTGTTTGCATGGCCCTCCATAGTCTCCTAGGCGTTCCTCAAAGTAATTTGGAATCAGCACAGAGTCATCTTGGTCGTCTCCCATGGGTGCAAACATGAGACTCTGATAGTAATGTGGTTCCTGAATTATGGCACATGTGATCTAGTGGCAAGAAAACAAATATCAGTGGTAAATTTAATTGTTTGTAATCAGTGTTTATTGTACAGAGAAAAGTTTATACCTCAAAGCTCTGGAGCAGTTTTCCATACCCTTCAATTTCAGCTTGAGAGGACTCCAAACCTTTCCTTTCTGGAAGAGGGAAAATATAATCAGCAAATATGTATAGTACTGATATTGAACTTTCATCTGCAAGTAGTTTCGTGTTTATTGTAATTTGTAAATAAGAGATTCATAAATATGAACTTCATCTTTACCGTCACAATGGACCTAAAATGATTTACATTGTTACCCAAAATATAGTTAAAATTACTAAATATGATATTGAAATGATCCATACTGTAATATATGATGAACATATAAAACACTCACCTAATCTGTTTGCAGTGATATGTATATAATGTATGTGTAATGTTAGAGAAGAGAAAACAAAAGTAAATGTTGATCTTATTGACTCAGAATAACTATCCTGCACGAGCTCCACTACCTCAGCATGCACCTGAGACTTATTCAAACCAAACCAAAACAAAACACTATAACCCTAAAACATTGTAGAATAAAAACAACTAAAACACATTGCAATGGATATAATCATATATCTTTATAAGCTTTAACAGATCTAACAGCAGATAAATGCATAAAAGTCTAAGAACTAAACACATGCAACCGAGTTGCATCAAGTAGTACTGAAGAAAATACAGCAACAACTCCAAAAGGGAAGCTTCAAGGCCAAGTTTTCGGGAGCAGAATGGTGGATAGTTTCCCCACGCATTCACATAAAAATCAGTATTGTGTCTTTTGGCAATAAAAATGGTAGAATGATCGCTGAAGAAATCGATTGTCATGGACTTGAATGATTACCTGGTATAATGCACACATCATGCACATCTAACTCGAAATTATCTTGATTAGTGTCCCTGTTGCTTCTTCTTCCTGCTATAACACAACAATTATATATTTTCCAGTAATCAAGTCCGCGAAAAAAAAAGAAGAATAATTGTGGTCAATGATGTTGAATAAGTATATGCTATGTCTTCGAAGATCATGTTTTCTGGTAGAATGGCAGCGTTCTCGTTTGGGAATATAAACAGTTCAATCAACTCTTGGGCGAGCCTTCGAAGTTCACTTGCGGTCACAGCTGCATTTATATTCTAAAACGAAAGCTGGGTGTAAAAAGCTATGGCGGGAGTTCTCAACATTTTTGGAGAGAAAACAGTGTGAAATGTCAAGTATGTCCACCCGTTATATACAGGGTTTCTGGTCTGAGGGTTAAAAGAAACATATGGGATACTTGAAGGGTTAAATCGGCCGAGTTAAAACATCAAATACTTGAAGAATTAAAAGGGCATTAAGCCTAATTAAAATAAAATATTTTGGTGAAAAGAAATAGTTAAAATCCTGTGCAGAGAAAACCTACCAAAAAGATCACCGAGGTTAAAGACCACACCAATTAAGAAATCGATCATGTAGCTCCTGTGTCCGGAGTAGGCCCCTTTGACAATTGAATTGAACAACTAAACTCCCTGCTGTAGTGGTTGTGCCGCTGACACTTGAACCTCACCTGCATCTTTGTCTAGTTGACACCAGGGCCCGGTTTTACTTTCTTCAAAAACTACATCTCTGCTGACACATACCTTTTCACTTTCTGAATCGTGTAGTCTATAGCCTTTGCAAAAACCTGATACTTTCACATGTGCTATATAGCCAATATCTCTAGTGCCCAGCTTCAGTGGCGGAACCAGGACTAAATTCCGGGGGGGGGGGGGGGGGCTCAAATTCGAAAACGCAGCTGAGTAGGTTGTTGCGGGTTCGTGGCTGAATGAATTTATAGTAGTGAGATGTTGAGTTAGGGGATTGTCAAGTGAGTGCGTATGAATTATGAGTGTATCTTTTTGAATGTACTCCCTCCATCCCAAATTAGATGATCCTTTTGAGAAATTTTTTTATTCCGAAATAGTTAAGTCTCTTGCTTTTCAATGCACATTTATCAACAATCTTCCATTTTTACCCTTTCTTATTTATCATTTCAAATATACCATCTAGCTAATGTTATAGAAAGTCAACAAAATAAATATGGGCAGAGATAGAAAAAAGAACAATCTTTTGATACTCCTTAATATGTGTGAAATAAGTAAAAATCTCATCTAAATTGGGATAAAGGGAGTATTTGTTAATCTCTCTTTAGACTACGAGCAAGTCCAAAGTAAGAATAGAATCAAGATGTTTCTCTCTCTAGACATTTCCTCTCCCTTCTCTCTAGGATAGAGCCCAAACCCTACCTCTTTTTCTTCAGCCGCCTCTCTTTTTCCACAAACCCTCACACCTTTTCTTAGATTTCTTCCTCTCCTCACCCAATCTACACCTATATTTCTTACTATACTATATCAAACACTTATTATCTTACTTTGCTATGGATTCTAATGTTGACTCAGATGGTAATGCCATTGACCACGATGGTGAGCGTCTCGAATTTGGTGTCCCCTCTGGTACAGCTCCATTTGCCATATCCGGAGCTGTATTTCAAGAGCTATTTAGTGGATCTGGAAAAGATACTGTTCAGAATGTAACCCATTTTGAAGCTGAAGCTCTTGGAGCTCCGCGTGGTGCTAAACCGAGTAGCTCAGGTGGAATCCCTCTCACTGAGCATATCATAGTGGAGAACTATGTCTCCAGTGATGAGGAACAGGTTTCCCCTGTTGCAACCATGGATCGATGCAAATCTAACACAAGCGCCACTGTTCAGGCGATGCTTCGAGTCTCCAAACACGAGCGTGAGGAACTCTACACCAGCAGGAGGCGACTTGCTGACGCCTTGAAATTCCTTAAATCTAAAGGATTTCAAGAGGATGACATATTTAAAGAAATGGAGCATGATGGGTTCTCAACTCAACAGCCTCTCAGAGATGATTTTGGCCTCCCTTTGTCCAAAAATAACGGTGATAATCCGCTCAAGGATAAATTAAAGGCAAAAATAGCTGAAGTAAATGGTTCTGAGAACACCCCCAAGGTGTCTACTGATTTGCCTAACACAAATCTTGCTGGTGAAAACAAGAAATGTGATGGTGGTAACTCCAATACTACTCCTAAACCCTCTTGGTCTGCTGTAGTAAAAAATTCAAAGCTTGAGGAGGCTCTCACCTTCGATTACTGTCCTATGCCTCCTCGTGCCTCTGTGGTTACCTTGCCGGCTGAAGCTTTGCAAAAGGGGTTAGAAAAATTTAAATGTTGTCTTGTTGGCACCTTCACTAAGGGGACCTTGCCCTACTCAAAGGTCCTGGAGCTCGCTAAGAAATCATGGGATTCCAAAGGTCTTTGTCAAGTTTCGCAGAAAGATTCTCACACTTTTCTTTTTAAGTTTCTCTCAGAAAGGGATATGAACGCAGTTTTCGCAAGAGGCACTTGGTACTTTGATAGAAAACCTCTTGTCTTTAGCATTTGGGGCTCTGATTTTGGGGACAAAAAGCTTACCAGCATCCCTCTCTGGGTTAAATTCAAGAACCTCCCTGATTATTATTGGACCATGTTGCAAGCTCAATAGGGCCACCTATTTGTGCAGACAAGACTACTTCTCAGCTCAATCCGGTACAATTTGCCAAGATTTGTGTTCGCTACACTGTGGGGGACACATTACCTGAAGTGATTAAGGTTGCTGTGCTTGATGCTGAAACTAAGGCACTTTCCTCTTCGACTTTTGCTGAAATTGAGGTGTCTTATCCTCAGAGGCCTTTAGTGTGTAGTGGTTGTAAATCGTTGGGTCATCTAGTGGGAGCTTGTCCCTCTGTCAAGCGCGTTTGGGTGCCCAAGGTTCACAATGATCAGCCCCCTATTCACAATGATCAGCCCCCTGCTCTAGATTCAGCTGCTATGCCTAATACCACTGTGGAGCATCAAGCTAACAAGCCTCCTTCGTTTGAGCTTTTTATTGAGCTTACTGGTGAGTCATCTGCTAAGGGCTCATCTGTCGCAGCACCTGTGCCGGCTGCTACTGTTTATAAACCGGAGGAATGGACCACTGTCAAAGGCAAGAAATCTAGTCCTCCTAAGACTCGTAGCCAGTTGAAGAAGGCCAAAAAGGCAGTGGGGAGGAATTCCCCTTAAAAGTAATAGTCATGATCATGTTTTTTTGTTCCTACAACACGAGAGGGCTTAATAATAAGATTTCCTATTATAAGGATTTTATTGCTGCTATGAAAGTTGATTTTTTAGCCCTCCTGGAAACTCACGTTAAAAAGGAAAATGTAGCTTTTATTTCTAAATTAGTGGCTCCTAAATTTTAGTGGCTTTTTAATTATGAATGCCACCATAATGGTAGAATCTGGCTCGGATGGGATCCTGCTGCTTGGACAATATCTCATATTATGGTCCATTCTCAGCACATCTCCTGTAAAGTTTCTTCTCTTAAATCTCAGTTGTCTTTTTTTGTTTCTTTCATATATGCTTCTAATGACTATATTGAAAGATGGAATCTCTGGTGTGACTTGATTAATTTCAAAGCCTCCCTTCCTGCTGATTCTCCTTGGGCTCTAACGGGTGACTAATGTTTGCCTCAAGCTTGATGAAGCTAGTAATAATCCTAATATTATTACGACTGCTATGAGGGAATTTGGAGATATTGTGGATACTTTGGATATCTTTGATCTGAATTTTTCAGGGAAATTCTACACTTGGTGGGATAGTAATCTCAGCTCTCCAATTTTTAAGAAGCTGGACAGAGTCCTTGTCAATGCGAGCTGGCCTGATGTTTTTCCTCTCTCTCGAGCTCAATTTTTCTCTCGAGGCTTATCTGATCATAGTCCTACAATGACTTACCTTGGAGTTGAGGCCCCTAAGCTGTTCAAACCATTTCAGGTTTTCCAACATATCATTGAGAATCCCAGTTTTCTACACACTGTGGACAGTGCTTGGTGTGAACCGATTCATGGTGATCCATGGTTTATTTTATCCATGAAACTAAAAAGAGTAAAATTGCTCTAAAACTGCTCAATCACTCTAGTGGAAATCTTCATGAAGCTGTTCTCTCCACCAGAAATGCTCTTCTCATTTGCCAGGAACATCTTCCTGCTAACCCATCTGCTGCTGCTATGAATATCGAGGAGAATCTGTGCTATGCCTATTCTAAAGCTCTAGCCCTCGAGGAAATTTTCTTAAAACAAAAATCTAGAGTTCAATGGCTTGAACTTGGCGACGGAAACAACTCCTTCTTTCATCGTTCTTGTAAAGGGAGATGGAATTCTAACAAATTGTTGGCTATGGAAGATCATAATGGGAATATTGTTACTGATCACAAAGATATTGCTGCTATTGCCACAAGTTACTTTCAAAATCTGCTTGGCTCTTCTCAGCAAGTTAATCCTATGGATTCAAATGTTGGACTCCCTCAGCTCCCTAGCAGTCAACAGAGGTATCTATGCACTCCTTTCAATAGAGAAGACATTCTCAACGCTCTTAAACGCATGGCAAAGAAGAAGAGCCCTGGGCCGGATGGTCTTACTCCTGAATTTTATTTGGCGGCTTGACACATCATTGGGGATGAAGTTACTAATGGAATCTTGTACTTCTTTGCTTCTCGTCACCTCCCTAATGTCGTTAATTCTGCTGCCATCACCCTTGTTCCTAAATGCGAGAATCCCTCTAGAATGGAGCATTGTCGTCCAATTTCATGCTGCAACACTCTCTACAAATGCATCACTAAGCTGCTAGCTGGGCGTATGAAACTGGTAATTCCCTCACTCATCTCTCACAATCAAACTGCTTTTATTCCCAAGCGAGTTATTGGTGATAATATCATGATTGTTCAAGCGCTTTGCAAAGATTACCACCGCAATGATGGCATCCCCAGGTGTGCCTTTAAATTGGATATCCACAAGGCTTTTGATAGCCTAAATTGGGATTTCCTTTTTTCTACTATGGAACGTATGATCTTCCCTGCTCAATTTATACTCTGGATCAAATCTTGCATCACTAAGTGTATGATCTCGATCAAGATTAATGGTGTGCTTGAAGGCTATTTCCCCTGCAAAAGTGGTCTCCGTCAAGGAGATCCACTCTCTTCGTATTTGTCTGTAATTAGCCTTGAAGTTCTAACTTTTCTTCTAGCGTATCAAATCCAGAATGCTGAGCACTTCTCTTTTCATTGGCGCACTGATCAGATGAAGCTTAGTCACGTTATTTTTGCTGATGATTTGTTTCTTTTCTGCAAAGGTGAAAGTCAATCTATTAACCTTCTGCTTGATGCTGTTATGCAGTTCTCCACTTGGTCTGGCCTGAATCTTAGCCCAAGTAAATGCAGAGGATTTTTCCGTAACGTTCCTGAGAACATTATTAATGATACTCTTCAGCGATATGGTTTCAGTCGTGGTGCTTTACCCATCACTTATCTTGGACTGCCCCTCATTACTAGCAGACTTAACAATCAAATTTGCACGCTGTTGATTCAAAAAATCTGCACAAAAATTGATTGCCGGACTACAAGAATTTTAAGATATAGTGGTCGTCTTCAGCTTCTTAATACTGTACTTCAAGGTGTTCAAGGATACTGGAGTATGTACCTAGTCCTCCCCAAGGGTGTGCTCAAGCGTCTCCAATCAATCTTTGCCAAATTTTTATGGGCTGGTAATCTTGATGCCAAATGCCATTATAAAGTTGCATGGTCTGACTGCTGTTATACGAAGGATGAAGGTGGCTTGGGCATTAGAGATCTCTTCCTTTGGAATTCAGCTGCTATTTTGTACCAAGTTTGGAGACTATCCCAACCTGATCCCACTTCCCTCTGGCTTATCTGGGTACACTCGTGCTTTTTGAAACACAAGGCATTCCGGACTGCTAAACTGCCATACAAATGCCCTTGGAGCCTTCGTAAAATCTTCAACTCTCGATCTTTAGCCTTGCAGTTCATTTCTTATAGAGTGAAGATGGATTCTTTATTTAAAGCATGGCATGACCCATGGCTAACGAACCTCCCTCTGATTGAGAAATTTGGTTCTGGTTTTGTTACTATGATGGACTCAACTCCTGATGCTTTAGTCGGATCTCTAATTATTCATAACCAGTGGTCTGTTGTCTCTACAAATGACCCTCATGTTATCAGCTTCCGCAATATGCTCCAGTCCTGTCCTATTAGTACCAATGATGTTGTCCTTTGGAACGGGGATGCATTAGTTAACGTACAGGACTACCATCTTGTATGCCCTTCGACAGGTAAGTCCAACTGTCCCGTGGTGTGGATTCATATGGCACAAATTTCACATACCTTCATGCTCTTTCATCTCCTGGCTTGCTTGCCGGAATTGTTTGCTCACTAAAGATCGTATGGAATATTTCGAAATGATTGTTCCGGACCCTACTTGCCTTTTATGCCAAAATTACAATGAGACTGTCCAACATTTATTCTCTGAATGCCCTTATACAAGCTTGATGCTGCGAGCATGTCCTTACTCTCTCACCATTAATTGGCAGAATTGGATGCAGGGCTCTTTCTTTTCTGGTAACCTCCCTTGCTTTGAGCAGAATATTGCTTATCTATTCACTTCTGTGGTAATTTACCTGACTTGGAAGGAACGTAATTCGCGTATTCCTGGTGGCCAATCCATCCCAGCTTCTCAATTGTTAACTTCTGTCAAGCGTATGGTTCGTGAGAAGTTATATACTTGTGCGAATTTTAAGAGAAGGCTACAGAATGATCCCACCGTGAGCCATATACTATATTAGTTAATTAATTGTATTGTTCTGTAATGCTCTGGCTAGCAGCTAGTCTGTTGTTTTATTTGCTTGACTAGGAGAGTCTGTTCTCTAGTCCATTGCGGGGTATGCCCCTAGACTTTGTCTTTTTGTTCCTTTTCTTTATAATATTTTCATCTAGCAAAAAAAAAGTCCAAAGTAGAGCGAAAAGGAGAGTATGTATAAGAATTTATTAGAAAATATAGTATAGAGCAAGAAGAGAGAGATGCATTATAAATAAGGTCGGAAGAGGTTGTCCTAATGATATAAGGTATCACTAGGACATTATTGGATCAACATTTTTCATCAAATACCCTAAATTATGACTTAGGACATGTTATAAGGTATCTCCTGGACACGTTCTAAGGCCCTGAATTATATTGACATAAATAATTCAGCGGGAGCTAAAAAAAATATGCACTATTTTTTCGAGGTTAGGGGGGGCTCTAGCATCCCCTGGCCGCCCTCTGGTTCCGCCACTGACCAGCTTCTGGTTTTTCATTTTATCAAGATTCATATGGTGTGATTCCAGATAAACCTCTAGTTAGAAGTCTGTTCAGCACATAAACTGCACGACGCTGCCTCCCCTTAAAACTTTACCGGCATGTTTGTTTGTTTCAATAAACTCCTCCCCTTTTCAACTGCAATTCGATTTCTCCGCTCTACAATCCATTTTGTTGTGGAGTGTAGGGTGATGTATAATGCCTTTAAATATTAGCCCTTTCACAATACTCGTTGAACTCTTTTAACAGATTTTCCCACCTCGATTAGTCTAAAAAACCTTGATGCTTCTCTCAACACCGTTCTCAACTTGAGCCCGAATTTCTTGAAGGCCTCAAAAGCCTCACTCTTATTTTTCAACAAAAATACCCACATGACTCTACTTTAATCATCGACTAATAAAAGGAAATAATATTTATTACATGCAGGAGTTGATGGAGATATCGGGCCACATATGTCGCCATGCACTGATTCGAGTGCCTTTTTTGCTGTGTATTTTGCCTTCAAAGGGAATGATTTCTACTTTATTTCGACATCAAACAGTGTGTGCAGATCTCTCGGGGATTAACAATCGTAGGAATGCCTCGAACTGTTTTGTATTTCGACATCAACTCCATCGCAGGGAAGTTCACATGTCCAAAGCGACAGTGCCATAACTAAGCATCCCGGCCCGTCTGTTCTTGTGAGAAGGCACTATTTTGTTCTTCGCTTTCGATGATTTTATACAAATGGTTTTTCGATCTTTTTACTTTCATAAGTAAGAAATTTTCTCGATCATAGACCCATAAAAAATTACCATTCAAAATCACCTTGCTACAATTCTCTGATAATGGATCGAGGCTCGCGATGTTGTTGCACAGATGCAGTATGTATAGTACACGTCTTGAAGTAGTATGTCTTCTCTGTATTCTTGATCATTAGTAATTTTATCTCGTTGCAACTGGTAACTAATCCAACTCCAATCAATATTTGTCATCTACATAAATATATATACACACATATGTATGAACATAACATATATTACAAATTATCCGAAAAATTGGAATAAATAACATGCATATACAAATTACAATGTGATCATGAATTAAGAAGAATATCTTACTTTGTTTTTGATGTCTTAACAAATTGAATGTGGAAGATGGTGTTATAATGTTAGCCAGGACAAAACCGACCGGCGGTCTAAATCAGGCGGTCGGTTATGTCATTCTTCACAAAACAGCACCGTCCCCGCTTCAATGTACACATCCACCGTTTTTAAAGTAATAAAATAATCCAAAACTGAAAAATAAATGGTTTAAAGCGGCCACCAAGACGGTCGGTTTTAGATATCTTACAAAATACGCCAATATACTTTGACTCATATTAACACCGACCACGTACGCGGTCGGGTTTATGTCAAAGGCAACTTTAGGCTATTTAAACCGACCAACAGGTTCGGTCGGTTATGTCCTTTGGCTTAAAAAGGCATCCTGTCCCCTGTTCAACCTACACATTTACTATTTTTTGAAAAATAAATATATCCAAAAAAAATAGATAGATAAAACCGACTGGAATCAGTCGGTTAAATATGCATGATCGGGTTTATGTCAGATAGGCCTTTTAATTATGTGAGATGGGCCTTTTAATTATTAATCGGTCGGGTATGTATTTTAACATAAAATGGCGTTGTACCCCATCTGTAACACATATATTACCCATTTTCCAAATAAATAAATATTTTAAACGATAAAAAAATTATAGCTAAAACCGACGAGAGTCGGTTGGTTTTGGTTTTAGACCCAAGACGACATCATTTTATGTAACAAATTATTAAAAATTTGATTGGAAATATCCAAACACTTAACTGACCAAGGTGTTGGATGGTTATGTTGTCGACACGTCCGAACTAAAACCGACCAACTACGATCGGTCGGTCAAAGTCTTGCCAGCAACGCAGAACGACGTCATTCTGATTAAAACCGACTGGTTGTAGCCCGTCAATTTTATCAGGACAATTTTTTTCTTTCGATTTGTTATGTCCTATTTTTTTGTAGTGCTGGTATTGTCAACTAGACAAATTAAGCTCACAAACATAAACATGCTACAAATGAAACTAAATAAATTCTATGAAGCTAGTGAACATGTACAGGTAACAAGTTTTTTTTTTCTTGATGGTTGTATATACTTGTATAGGTTGTGAGGAAGCCTCAAGGAAATATACTACCCAATGTACGTGGTTGATAGCTCCACTAAAGGGATTTTGAGTAATAGGTATTTTTTCTCTTAGTTCACTGCTTGGTCATTGTGAAGGACATATAGTTTATTATATTATATATTTATTACACGGACTAATATAATAGAAACAAGGTGCGTAGTTACTATTTAGGCTTATAAATAAGGTCCAATTGTTGCACTTTCTATGGTTATCTCTTTTACATTAGTTTTGAGGTCATAACAGGGTCACATGCGGAGTATGTTGCCAGAAAGTTTAAGATTTGGTTTACTCTATGCATTATATTATTGGAAGATGAGCGACCAAATGGTTAAGACGACATTCCATCCCGGCCTCTTGGTTATCTCTGCAAACCAATTTGCTTGAACCAGAAAACCAGTGATTGTAAAAATGATTTTACATAGGTATTCCGGAAATAAATAAATTACAAGGTATAGTGTGATTTTATTTTAAATATTATCGGAATAAAATGTACTTGATGACTTACTCGATTATTAGGCTGCTAAAATGGTTTAGTTCAATATATAATATGTTGATGTGGATTTCTTGTTGTTCAAATGTATATTACCATCACGTTAATAGTTTTTTTAGTAGAAATCTATCCAATTTTATACAAATTCTTTTAATCACATGTATAATCACATTTGCGAAAATATAATTTCTATCAACTTATTCTCCTTCTAATCTATAGGGTTTAACATTATCGTTTAGATCTGCACGGTCCCGAGTCTCAGTCTTATGCACACTAAATCACACTTAGGAAAATGGTTTGGTTCTCAACTTAAAAATTAGGAAGAGCTATATATAAAATGCCATATATCAATTAAAATAAGGCAATAAAGAGTACCCCAAATTTAATATTAATGGAGAAAACAACATTAAAACTTCACAAAATATAAGTTACGGAAGAGAGGAAGATCAAAACCTATACTAGAGTACCTCTACAAACTAATAATAAAACTAATTATCTTCTTTGGTCCTATCTCTAATAATAATTATAAATTTGTTTTAATTAAAATGCAAATAGAACTCCAAAACCAAATAGCATTGTAGTTAAAATTCATAGCTTTCTTTTCCTTTGGTTTAGTGGCTTTTTGAGATGGTTTTTCATTATTGGACAACTTCAATTCAAAGGTTTCGCCTGGGCTGTAAAATAGTTCGAATTTGACCACCAAAACTCAAAATATACCCAGAATAATAATGTAGAAATCAGGTATAGCTCAATAAATATGAATTTTTATAAAATTTAGCTACAAAGTAGCTATTTTTTACCAAATCCTTGTCAAATTATATTTTTTTATTTCCAACAATAAAACGTGAAAAGATATTAATAAAAATCCAAATCAGTGCATGGAAAACATAAAATATATATAAAAATATATTTTATTAGAAAGTTCTAGTGAGTCCTTTGGATTCTAGCATTTAAATAAGTATCTAGATCTTTCTATAGAGCCCTATATAAAGCCTTGTACCAAATCATTTGTGGTCAAGTAATTTCAAGCAATGCTTTTGATATAAAATCCTCCTTTTCTAAAGATTTGAATTGTGTGAGTTTGAGTGAGATTCTTTCTTCAAACAATATACACAGTGCAAAATAGTAGAAATTTGTTTATATTTATTCAATTAGAAACACCAAAATAGGAGTTTTATTGACTCAACATAATTGCTTTAATGGTGATAAGCGATGAGGGCATGATTGCTCTCATGGTGATTTATTCACTAGCTATTTATCCTCACATCTGAGAATAAGTAAATCTTATTTTAGGTTCACTAATTAAAATTGTATAAGAGCTTGTGAGTATCAAATCGAATATATCGTATTCACCGGTCTGAATTAATTAAAATCGGCGTTCACCCACTTCATTCGGTGTGTGCCTAATAATTGGGGAATTCGGCCGAAGTAGGGCAAAACGAAGGAGAAACAAGCATGCTCCTCACATCCATCTTGGCTCCGTATTCCGGTCCCACTCAAAAAACAAAGCGTTCACGGGCAATTTCAGATTGGGCTACACGGTCTATCCCTAATGGGCCTCGGTTCGGTCAATCTCATCATAATGGGCTTAATAAGATGGTCCTCCAACAGGGGAAATCCTTCTTGAGGTAACTAGTAATTAAATCTCAATTGCCAGATTAGTTAGCTTATTATTGTTCATCATACTTTTTACGATATCAGATTTTATTATAACACAATCGTATCTTACTTTCGTCTTTTATTATTGTTTAAACATTTATTGTTTGGTTTTGATTAATTAAAAATTTTGAGTTTGCTTTTTTTGCTAAATTACAAAAGATTGAATTTGATTTCGAATTATATATAAATCATAATTAAAAATGAATGTTAGTGAGTTTATAATGATTTTACAAAGTATGTGAGTTTTTATTTCATTTAAATTTTGAATTGTTTTGGATATTAAAAAAAATTGAAAGATGGATTAAATACTGTGCACAAGGATGTGGATTAATCAAGGTCCTATCCATTTGAACGAAATAGTAGTGCCAATATGACCTTGTATGAGTATTCTTATTATGTTCAACGTGATGTTTGGATTTTTGTAGTAAATTTTAATTATTTTTACTTTATGTTTATAATTGTAGAAAATAATGAAGAAAATGCTCCACGAATAAATGAATTTGATTTTCTGCCTATGCTTCATCGGCATGCATTTTTCAGGTAATTTTCTTTCTATTTGATGAAATCTATTAATGCAAACTGAGGTCCTTACAGATCAGATGAGTCAAGATTATAAACTTGATCATAATGAAAATTCATTTGATGATAGTCCTCAACCAAAATAGATTAGTTTGTTCGAAACCCCGTGGATGATGCAGTCGATAAGACCACACCCTGGCAGTTAACAACAGAGAATATTAATCATCCTGTTCGATGTCGGGAGGTTACAATGAATGCCTCAGATGTTGGAGACAAGGTTCACTAAATTATTCTAACATTTATTTCTCACATATACATCTGCTTTAGGACTTTTATGCCTGAAACTTCTACAATCAGGTTTCTCAGCTTTTCGGGCACTGGAATTTTAGTACTTGGATCAAGTGGACTTCAGATGCTGTATAAGTGGGTGCCCCATGAAAATAATCCAAGTGGAAAGGTGATGAAAAATATATAGTACACTCTTGGTTCATTTCTTTTATTCAAGTATATATATTAACTTGACATATCTGGAGGACCTGACATGATCTTTTTGGGGATTTACAGGCCACCGCGAAAGAACTTCCACATTTATGGAAGCCAAGTAGTGGTTTACTTATGGCCAATGATGTTGCAGGTACCTCCAGAAATCTTGTCCCTGCATCACCCTAACAAAGAATGACTCTTATATCATGTCTGCTTGTGGCGGAAAAGTTTCATTGTTCAATATACTCACCTACAAGGTGTATATGCTTATATACTCTGCAACTAATCCCTTGAGATTAATGTATCATACCCTTATTTAACTTATCATGTGTCTTGATATGTAGGTTATGGCTACATTCATGTCAACTCCACCAGTACCGACCTTCGTAGCATTTTATCCTCGAGACTATAACATCGTAGCTGTTGGAATGTAGAATTTGAAATGTGATGCCATGCCTGCTGCACAATATATAGAGTTCTACTTGTGTGTGCACTGCGTGATTTTAGAAGCAGTTAGTTGCAAAGGAAAAAAAAGTTGTTTGCTCCATGTAAATAAATTATTATGTGTAGATGTACATGCCTAGATAATATATTCCTCTGAATTGAGATATGTCTTGAGCAATTATAAGAGAATCGAATACATAGATATAGCATTACATAACATACTATAACTAGTTTGCAACCAAATTATAATAATTGAGCAATTTAATTAATATATGTTTCTTCTCGGGTTTGAGCAGAGAGTTCCAGAATGGCTCATTATACATTATGATGTATGTGTTGAAGGGATTCTATACCTCGTTATAATGCATTATTCAAGTTGAAATCATGCAATATATTTCATATTTGAGCTTAAGACGTCAAATTTATTGGAAAAAAAGTCTAATTGTACCATTGACATCAGTTATAAGCTGGTGTCTAAAGGCCATACACTTAAGATCAGGCACGAAGACATCAATCAAAATTTACAGACACGTCGGATTTTAACCGGTGCCTAAGGCAAATTGTAGTAGTGGATACTCAAACGCTCCGACTTATTCAAAACACCTCCTTTTAATGAAGTAAATAGTTAACCGGTTCTATTCCCTTTAAACGTGGTTGACATGGCTCATCAATAATAAAATGTCTAATAGTCTCATCATTTGAGATAGTAAGAATTTTATTTCTTTGTCGGATTTATTGTTCAAGTCCAGCAACCATTAATTAAATTTCTTACTCAATCCATTGTACTGGTCTATAGTGTAATCATCGAGAAGATTGGTAATATATATGTCTTGATGAGTAGTTTGAGAATTTTAATAAAATTATTTCTTTCTGAATCCTCCACGAAGTTTTGATTCTTACAATTCAACATGGAATTCTGTGAACTCAGACCATGGTTGAGAGAGACAGAGTTGTAAGTGTTAATTAGTCGCGTGTTCTCATTTTGCTTTAGAAGCCTTAGTTGAACATGCCAAGACGTATCGTACAAGCGGAGACAAGCTTTCTAAATTCTCATATCTTAAACAGTCTAACAGGTTGTCGTTGTACTAGACTTTCTTTAGAGTAAGACATGACATATTTTGTTAAATAATATTCTGATTAGTGGAAGTCGAGCCTTCATAGAGTGCAGTGAAATTAAGAACAAAACTTTTGCTTTTCTTTTTCTTTGATGGTAAAGAGTTGGACTTGCTGAGTGTGGTCGACGCTCACCCTTGCTATATTTTTTACACCTAATTTAGCTATTAAAGGAGATCCCGCTCTTAAGGTAGAAGGGAAAAGGAAAGCAGAAAATCAAGAGCTAGCTGGATTAAGAATAAGAATAAGAGGAGATTTTCCTTTTCTTTTGCATTTCCTCAGAAATTATATTGTAATATTGACTCTCAAGAGTAATAATTATATCAAATTGAGTTATTATGAGTTGGAGCATAATCCAAGATTTGTAGAGTAAAAATTACTGATGATATATTTTTGTAAGACAATGAGTAGTATTGTTATTATTATTATTGTGTTGTATGAGTTGCAGGTAAATTGCACGACCTAGAGCCTAGAGGCATGAGTTTAGCAAATTTAGGGATGTTGAAAATGCATATTCTGATTCATAATGGGAAGAAGTTATATATGTATACAATTAATATGCAATCCTATATATTTAATATCCAATTCAAATAAAAACATACAACCAAATTCGAGTTTGAATTTTCATGAAAATCAAATTTGACACCAAACTCCAACTAGATTTGGACTATACAAAATAGTTAAATTTTTTCTTTGGATTTAAATTTTGAATTAGTTGGTTTTTTTCTTATTTCACCACTTCTCAATTAAAGATAATTCCAAAAGTTTCATGTGGGTTATAATATAGTCCAAATTTGACTCCTAGAACTCAATATATGGCTGAAATAGTGTAGAAATGGGGTATACCTCAATTAATCCGAATTTCTATAGAAATTTAGCTCCAAAATAGTTATTTCTCCAGAAATTCTCAACTTATAATTCTTAATTCCCTACAATAGAATGTGAAAATATATTAAATAAAAATTCAAATTATATAGTGCAAAACAAATATGAGAATAAAATCCTATAAAATATATTTAAAATTATGTTTTATCAGAAGGGTTCTGGTGACTCCTTTGGATTAAAGAATTTAACAAAGCATCTAGATCTTTTTATTGAGTCCTATATAAAGCTTTTTACCAAATCATTTGTGATCAAGTAATTTCATGCAATGTTTTTTTTTATAAAAAATCTTCTTTTCCTAAATATTTGAGTTGTGTGAGTTTGAGTGAGATCCTTTCTTCCAACAATATACACAGTGCAAAATAGTAGAACTTTTCTTATATTTATTTAACTAGAAACACCAAATTAGGATTTTTATTGACTCATCATCATTGTTTTATTGGTGATCTGCTACGAGGGCGTGATTGCTTTGATGGTGATTATTCACTTCTTATTTATCCTCGAGAATAAATAAATCTCATTTTAGGTTGAGTAATTAAAACTGTACAAGAGCTTGTGAGTTAGTAAATCGAATATATGATATACTCCAATCTCAATTAATTAATAATTGTGGGAATTGGTGGAAGTGAGGATAAACCATGGAGAAACTGTCATGCCCTAGTAACGTCCATTTTGGCTCCGTCTTCACGGTCTCAAACAGACTCAGACAGAGCGTTCAAGCCCTATTTCGAATTCGGCTACACGCTCTATCCCTAATGCGCCTCTTTTCGATTAACCCCACCACAATGGACTTAGTAATCTCAAACATGGGAACTAGTCATTAAATTTTCATTGTCAGATTAATCAACTTATTTATTATACATCATACTTGTTATAATATTATATGTTTATTTTAACACAACCATATCTTATTTTCATCCATCATTCTGATCTCCTCCATCTCATTAGTATCCTCCTCGTACCTCTCTTAGTACTACATGTAATATAATTAAATAGACCTTTAACTGCCCACAACTCCCTCAATATCTCCCACATAAATAACGTTAATAGAATAATAGTATACTAACAAATTAATTTCTTTAATTATTTAGATTTATGACTCACTTCTTTGTTTTGTAAGATATCCAATACACCTATAAAATTCTTGACATTTCTCAACACTATTTTGAAGTATTTCACACATGAATACATTTATATAAGATCTATTATCATCCTAACAAATGGATAACTTGTTAATCATATTTCATTGAATTTTGCCGAAAGACGTTGATGTATAAAAATTTTAAACATTTATTGTTTGATTTTGATTAATTGAAATTTTTGAGTTTATCTTTTCTGCTAAATTACAAAACATTGACTTTGCTTTCGAATTTTATATAAATCATAGTTAAAACGAATTTCAATGAGTTTATAATGATTGTACTGTTGGAAATTTATCTAAACATGTTTTATTTAATTAAATAGGCCTCAAGGTAACTCAATAAAGGTAACACTTGATGCTGCTCTATTTACACATCGAGATGAATATGGTTTGGATGTGGTAGCTAGAGATGCAGATGGTACGGTGATCGCAGCAAGAACTCGTTGTTTCTCAGGCAAGGTAGCAGCTGAATTCGCAGAAGCTCTAGCCATCAAAGAGGCGATGTCCTGGATAAAAGAGCATGGCTGGCAGGAGGTTCTTTTGGAATCTGATTGCTTGGCAGTTGTGCAAGCAATTAGAAGCAAGGTCAAGATCAGATCAAGCTTTGGTTTAGAGGTGGAAGAGTGTCGGCGAGAGATTCGTCTTTCGAACATATTATCATTGTTATTTATTAAACAATCTGCTAATACGGTGGCTCATTGCTTTGCTAGAGCTTCGTATAAATATCCTGATCGTAGTTTTGGTAGTGATATCCCTACAGAGTTTTTTGATTGTATTTCGTTGGATTCTATCTTTGAATAAAATTCCAGCTTTTGTCAAAAAAAAAAAGTATGCTGTTACGTGGATCTTCTTTGTAGCAGTAGGACTGAGTCTATGGGCAGTAGTGTAATTTTAGGAGAGTTATTAGAAGTAGTGGAGTATTAGTAGGAGTCAGGTAAATTAGTTTCTACTTTCTAAGCTACCACCTCATGGACGTTTGTTTTTAAATATTAATTGCATGTAATCTGTTTTTAGCTGTAGAAGATATAGAAAAGTTTTATTTTCCGTAAACTTCATACAAACTAGTTTTTTTTACTACATGTACAAAGTACATGGGTTTTTGTTTCCTTTAGATTCTGAATTGTTTTGGATATTAAATAAATTCTAATTAATATAAACTTTATAATACTTTGTATAAGCATCTTGATTAGCAAAGTCCGCATGCATTAGAATGATAGTAGTGTCGGTGTGTCTTGATATGAGTATTGTTATTATGTTCTAACATGACGTTTGGATTTTTGTTGCAAATTTTAATTACTGCTTTATATTTATGATTGTAGAAATAATAAAGAATATGCTCCACGAATAAGCGAACTTGATTTTCGGCCTATGCTGCATTAACATACATTTTTAAGGTAACGTGTCTTTATATTTATGAAATCCAATAATTTTAGAGATCTTAAGAAATACTTTCTATTTATTGTTTAATTTTTTTAATATTTCTAAACATAATTATATGTTTGAATCTTCAAGGTTGGTAGTTTTAGAGTAGATAACAATTACTTTATACATGTTATGCAACCGTCATCAAAGGGCAAAGTTTGAACGGTTTGCATCTGATCCATGATCTCCGCGTGAAACAGTCCTCAAATGCCCAAGTTGGAACTGTTTGCATGGCTTCTCTGGTCTGCTAGAGTGATCTTGGTAGTCTCCCATGGGTGCAGACACGAGACTCTGATAGTAATTTCGGAGCTCTGGAGCAGTTTCAGTCCGGACCGAAATAAAATACGATCCGGCCCTCAGCAAAAATCTTCGGTCCTGGACCGAATGGACCGAACTTTTTATATATATATATATATATATGGGCCCTGTTCCACAACCAAAGGTGGATAACTAGTTAATTTTGTCCAACTGATCAGTAACCATCCATTAAGTAGGCAACGGCTACATAATATAGCGTTTACGCTATATGATATAACGTAAGAACATTAAAAAATGAGTACCCAGCGTGGGGAGAAGCGGAGTCACAAGTCTTAAGAATCCTTTGAGAATGCAGCGTCACAGGTCTTAACAATCTGAAAAGCGAGCTTCAAAAATGCTGTCCCAAGTGTTCCGGTATAAACAGTAAAGTCCTGCACATCTTGCCTGCTAAATCGCCTGGAGGCCTTTTTCGTATTGGAAAAAAAATTTATTTAAAATAGTGTATATTTTAGATTATTATAAAATTTTGGGATGTATAATAGGGCGTATACGCGCTATTATATGACGTAAGTCTAGTTCATCTTGCCACTGGTTGTGTTTCGGGACGGTTACAGATGGGTTGGTTGTATAAGTTAATTTATCCAACTGTGGTTGAGAACAGTTTCCATATATATATATATATATATATATGATGGGATCAAATAAAAACTTTTTTAAGTTACAAACTTACAAATTTTTTTTGTTCTTCCAACATGTTAATCCTTAGTTATAAAAAGTATTTGTGTTGAAAATTATTGAAAAAACATCACAATTTTAAAAATAACGAACAGATAAATCGTGCATTAAACACTTTTGTAACTGGGGTTCAACATTGGGTGTAGAACATTAATTATCATTGTGTTGAATATATTTATAGAGATGTTTAAACTATACTTCTGGGGTTTGGGTATGGTCTACAAAAGATAAATATTGGTTATATGATACGTTTAACTTAGTTTTTACATTGGAAAATTAGTTTATGTATTTTTCCAACACAATTTTAATCGATGTTCAACAAAAATATCTTAAAAAATGTTGAACTCTAGTTATATATGTGTTGAACAAAAAAAGTTTGTAGGTTTGTACCAGAACCCTAACCTATATATATATATATAGGGATAAGATCAAATAAAAACTTTTTTAAGTTACAAACTTACAAACTTTTTTTTATTCTCCCATCGTGTTAATCCTTAGTTATATAAAGTATCCATGTTGAAAATTCTTCAAAAAACATCACAATTTTTAAAAATAACGCATAAATAAATCGCGTTTTCAACACATTTATAACTGGGGTTCAACATCGGGTGTTGAACACTAATTTTCGTTGTGTTGAATATATCTAAAAGGATGTTTAAACTATACCTCTAGGGTTTGGGTAGGGTCTGGAAACATAAATATTAGTTATATAACATGTTTACCTTAGTTCTTACATTTAAAAATTGGTTTATGTACTTCTCCACCACTATTTTAATCAATGTTCAACAAAATATGTAGAAAAAATGTTGAACTCAAGTTATATATGCGTTGAACAAAAAAAGTTTGTAAGTTTGTAAGTTTGTACCAGAACCCTCTCCTATATATATATATATATATATATATATATATATATATATATATATAATATTTTCATTTTATATATCACTTAACATATTCTATACGACTATAGTCTATACTATACCTAATCTATTATACCTAATCTGCTATCCCACTCCCTCCCAGCGCCGCGCACACAACAGCACAGTGTCACTGCTCTTCAGATTAAAGAATCAAAGATACTGACTCCCATTGCTTTGTTTTCGCTCTGCTAACCGATCAAAGTGATTTGATTTCAGCGTGTACAACAACCTTAACCGCACAAGCCTGGGCATCCACAGATTATATTCGAGCTTAAAAAATCATGCTTGATGATTTTATTTATAACACAGATAATTTAAATTTTAAAAATAATGGTTCTGGCGGACCGGACCGGACCGACCGAATTATTTCGGTTCAGTTCCGGTTCGGTTCATATGCAAACTTCGGTCCGGTCCTGTCCAGAAAATTTCAGAAATTAGGTCTTCGGTCCTTTCGGTTCGGTCCGGTTCTGGACCGAACCGACCGAATGCTCAGTCCTAGTTAGAGGTTTTGGTATGTGTCATAAAAGCTAATCAAACAGCTATTTACCAAATAGTTTTACAAAAAACCGCAAATTCAATCCGCTAGTCAAAACATCTATTTCAATTAGCTAGTCAAAACATCTAATTTAATCCGTTAACAGCTATCCGCTAACCGCTAATTCCCAAACAGGGCCCATGATTGCTTAGATCTGCACGGTGTGGAGTCTTAGTTTATATATGCCCACCAATTCACACTTAGGGAAATGGGGTTTGGTTCTCAACTTCAAAGGCAAGAAGATCTATATATAAAATGTCATATACCAATAAAAACAAGGAAATAAGGTGCATCTCAAATTTAATATTAATAGGGATGACAATATCCAAAATTCACAAAATATAAGTTGTGGAAGAGAGGAAGTAAAAAAAACTATCAAAACCTAGATAGTGGGTATGTTTCTATCTCTCCAAACTAATAATAAAACTAATTATCATCTTTGGTCCTATCTTAAATAATAATTATTATTTTATTTTAATTGAAATATAAATAGAACTCCAAAATCAAATAGCATTTAACTCCAAAATATAAATAAAAATCGGGTATAGCACAATAAATTTGAATTTCCATTGAATTTAACTCCAAAATATCTAATTTTTCCATAATCCATCTCAAATTATTATTCTTTGTTTTCTACAATAAAATGTAAAGATATATTAAATAAAAATCTAAATTTAGTGCAAAATACAAATAAATATGGGAATAAATTACATAAAATATATATATATATATATATATATATATATATATATATATATAACTATATTTTATTAGAAAGTTCTAGTGAGTCCTTTGGATTCTAGCATTTATCTAGATCTTTCTATCGACTCCTATATAAAGCCTTGTACCCCAAATCATTTGTGGTCAAGTGATTTCAAGCAATACTTTTTATATGAAGTCCTTCTTTTCTAAATATTTGAGTTTTGTGAGTTTGAGTGTTATTCTGTCTTCCAACAATATATAGAGTGCAAAACAGTAGAATTGTTTATATTTTTTCAATTAGATACATCAATATCGGATTTGTATTGACTCAACATAAATGCTTTAATGGTGATATGTGATGAGGGCTTGACTGCTTTCACGGCGATTACTCACTTGCTATTTATCCTCCGATCTAAGAATAAGTAAATCTTATTTTCGGTTCACTGATTAAAATAGTATAAGAGCTTGTGAGTATCAAATCGAATAAATCATATACTCCAACCTGAATTAATTTAAATCGACATTTCCCCACTTCATTCTCTGTGCCTAATAATTGGGGAATTTCTAATTTAAATCGACATTTCCCCACTTCATTCTGTGTGCCTAATAATTGGGGAATTCGCCGAAGTGGGGGAAAAACAAGGAGAAACAGTCATGTCCTCCTAACATCCATTTTGACTCCGTCTTACGGTTCCTCTCAAATAACAAAGCATTCACATACAATTTTGAATTAGGTTACACATCTATGCCTAATGGGCTTCTATTCGGTCAATCTCATCATAATGGGCTTAGTAATATGGGCCTCCAACATGAGAACTCAAGAGGTAACTAGTAATTAAATCTTCATTGTATGATTAGTTAACTTATTATTGTTCATCGTACTTGTTATAATATTAAATATATATTATAACACAACATTATCTTACTTTTAACTCGGATTAGTACTACAAATTAAATGCTTTAATTATTTAGATTTATGACTTATTTATTTGTTTTTTGTAAGACTCCTCTAATACACTTACAAAGTTCTTGACATTCGGAAATAAGTAAGATGGATTAGATACCTTGTATAAGGATGTGTTAAGTATTTTGTATTTTTTTTAATATTCTTACTTTACTTTTGCAGCAAACAATGAAGAAAATGCTTCAAGACTGATCATATACCTCTTTCAAGGTAATATAAATTACCTCTTATTAAGTTTATGCAATATTTGTATTATGTCTTAAAAATATACAAATAAAATTCATTTAATAATTTGAATTGTTGCATGCATAGTAACATTTATCGGATATAGATAATTTCCGCAATAACCTTTTCTAGAAACTTGAATTTAAAAAATTTCTTCCAATGAAGGTGTTGCGCATATTTTAATATGAAAAGATATAGTATAGAAATTTCTATAGCACAAAACATATGAGTGAATTATATGTTTGTTTGTTAAGTTTGTAACAAAATTATGGATCTGTGTATGTTATTTAAAATTGAGATGTTAAGATATAGTCAACTCGTGATTTACATATATTTCACTGTATAATTTTATAGGAAGATGTCAACCAGGGAAGTGGACATTGCATGGGAACATTGTACCCATGAGGGTGAAGGAAATAAGAAAAGGGCAAAGTGTAACTACTGCTCAAAGTTGGTATTGGGCATCAACAGGTTTAAACAACACCTTGCTAGAGTAGGGACAGATGTTACAGGTTGCCCTAATGTACCTGCACAAGTGTCCCATGAAACACTACAGAGGCTTGTCCAAAATTTTGAGCAAAAGGCTGGCCAGGTTTCTTTTGGAAGGGCACAATCAAGAGACCACCAACCAAATGCCAGTGGTCACCCAGATTCCACCTTTCCCACCATGTACAACTTGTACCATATGTAGTCATCACTACATAAGATATAATACACCAATACACACTAGAATATATATGGAATATATATTATAATGAGTTTAACTTTTTCTTAAATACAACTTTATCCACTTTTATATCAAAAATTTTAACTACATTTATATTCACATTTGCCAGAATACGATTTCTATTAACTTATTCTTCTTCTAATGTGTGGGTGTACCATGATGTTGTGTTTCCATATGTTTGTGAATGTATTCTAAAATCCTCTTTGCTTCTTTCCAATGTGAACTCCTTGGTTCCTCCATATATCTACTAACCATGCCAACACTGAATGCTATCAGGTCTTGTATCTGGTTTCATTTACTCTACTTCCTCCTGCTTTTGACAATCTTACACCAGGCTTCATTGGTGTTGAAATTGGTTTATAGTTTTCCATCAAGAATTTCTTTAAAATATCATTTGCATACCTTTCTTGAGACAAAAATATGCCAGATGCAGTTTGCTTTATTTGCAAACTCAAAAAATATTTGAACTCATCAATAAGCTTTCCCCAATTATATACCCATATAAATCAAGTCATCAACATATAAGGCAACAACTTCTTTACATAAATTGAATGCTCATAAGAACATTGATTAAATCCCTTTCTCTTAAGGCATCCATATATTCTGGAATTCCAAGTCCGTGGTGCTTGTTTTAATTAAGCCGTATATCTTCAAGAATGCAATTAGTAGTCTCGATGTGGGAAAACTCCCCCACTTACATTCCTGACGTCCTCGTCAGGACGAAACGGATAGCCCATAGGCCCAGATCGAACCCCGGATGGCTTCGTGTCCCCGCCTCCGGATCTCTGTCCATTGCGGGATAATACCACCGGCCTTCGTGTCCCCACCTCCGGCAACTTGACGAATCAAGATTTCGAGAACCTGCTCTGAATACCATATGTGACACCCCGGGATAGAATTCCATTTAATGCTGATTCACGTCCATCTGGAAAGATCATGATTTGTTTCCATTTAATGCTGATTCATGTCCATCTGGAAAGGTCTCGATGTGGGAAAACTCCCCCACTTACATTCCTGACGTCCTCGTCAGGACGAAACGGATAGCCCATAGGCCCAGATCGAACCCCGGCTGGCTTCGTGTCCCCGCCTCCGGATCTCTGTCCATTGCGGGATAATACCACCACACCAGCCTTCGTGTCCCCACCTCCGGCAACTTGACGAATCAAAGCTTTCGAGAACCTGCTCTGAATACCATATGTGACAAACCGGGTCAAACCCCGAGTCTTTTTCCAAAAATCGGGTCAAGTCCCGAACTTCGAATCCGAAAATAAGCCCAAATACACTGGCCCAACTGCAACAACTTGGGTAATTCGCAAGCCCAGCACAGGCACCCAAAAGATCATGATTTGTTGGTGCAATTAGTAGTAGTACTTGTGCTTATAAACTGAACTAAAGTTTCCAAACTTCTCGATGTGGGACTGGGGTGTTACACTTTACATAAAAGGTCTGTGACCTTCTGGCAAATCGACAACTCCCAAGTCATGTTCCTTTCTGTTGCTTCAATCTCTTCATCTATTGCATTTTTCCAACTTTCTTCTTGTACAGCTTCTTTAAAAAGCTTCTGCATCTGCCATGAAACATATTAGCTGCAGTTCACTAGTCTCATCATAGATATCTTGCAGATTTCTCATCTTCTGATTCTCTTCTTCTTCATCAAATGATGTACCCTCTTCTCTAGCCGCATCTGAATTTGTTGTCTTATCTATTTCTGTAGCGGAAGAGGTTGAACCTTTTTGGAATGAGACAGATACCTTTTCTAGTTCTAATTTTTCTATAGCGTTTGTTGTCTTCTTTCAATCCCATGAGTCTGCCTTATTTATAAGAACGTCCCTGCTGACTACAAACTTCTTTTGATCTGCATCAAAAAGCTTGTATCCTTTTGTCTTCTGATCATATCTGATGAACACCTATTTCTTGCTTTTATCTTCAAGTTTGCATCTTTTCTGATCAGGTACATAAATGCTATACCGCCAAATACCTTCATGTGTTGCACGGTTGGTTTCCTTCCATTCCACATTTCTTGTGGTGTTTTATTTCCAAGCTTGGAATGTATACATCTATTTTGATATAAACAGCGCACTGCACTGCTTCTGTCCAAAAGTCCTTTGACATTTCCTTCTTCTTAATCATAGATCTAACCAAAAGCATGCTCAACTTATCTGAACCAAAAGCATAGGTTGCTAAACGCAATCTATGGTATAGTGATCATCCCACAAAAAGTCAGTTCAGATTTCAGAAAACACCCTCTTAGCTCTGCGCATCAGTGGCTAGTGGTGTTATCCCAAGGCTACTTAAAGCTTTCATACGGGTTGCTCAAGGCAAGGAATCGTTCAAATATGAGGGATATGCACTTGCTGCAGGCTTATTTTTGGTCAAATGTGTGGAATCCCTGTCGGAAAGACAATGGAACTTTCAAACAAGACTAATTGGAGCTCAGGTAAGATCTATGCTCTCTGCAGCAATTGACCAGAAGCAACTTAGATTATCAAATGCTGCTCATGCATTTCATTCTCCGGGCCAGATAATGAATTATTTCATTTCATCGGATATGGGCAACAAGTCTTCTTCAATTATGCCTCACGCTTTTTGTCATTTATTATTGTGTATGCAAAGCGACGGTTGCAGCTCTACTAGCAATGATATTATTAGTAGTTGGAAATTCTCCGATGGCCAAATTGCAACACAGGTACCCTAAGTTACTCAGACTCGGGTGCGGAGTGTCTGACACGACACATATCCGAGTGTCGAATTCTTTAATCTCGAAATTGTAGGACACGGGGACAGCGTCCAAATTTTGGACACGGGTACGGGGACACGGCAAATTAGACACAGCACATACACAACAAATTTATAATGACATGCAATTGAAGAACTGTAACATGTGCAGACTAATTTGAATTATATTAACCCATTTCTCTTTACTTGTTTTAATTCATGACACCCAATTCAAATGCCAGAAACCATATGACCAGCTGCTTATTCATTCTGAGGATGGCACAATGGGGTGAATTAAATTCGAGGAAATAAGACACATAGCCCTGCAAAAGCATTTTGAAAGAAGCACAAACAAACATGAGCTATGAGGCTTAACCTTTCACAAAAGCAAGCTGCAAATTGTCTCTTGGCCAGAGGGCAGGATACTGTTGCCGCGCCAGATTATACTCAACCAAGCTAGATATTCGAGCCTAGCCTGAAAGGATGCAGAGGGAATCAGAACTGAAACGATGCATATAGTCCAGGGTAGGATCAATATTATTTGAACCTCTTCTGGACGTTTCGTTCCATGTTTAACCTATTACCAATAAATGTACTTGACTAAATAAAAAAATAATAGAACAATATTAAAAAATAAGATGGCAATGCAGTAATAGGTACAAAATCGACCAAGTAAAAAGTGTTTAGGACTCAGCCTCAGCAACCATCACGTTTATTTTTCAAACTATCTTTCGACTTTCAAAGACACCAAATTTCAATAAAAGAAGAAAAACAGAGAGAGGGTCTTCCAGTACCAAAATAGATGAAGCAGGAACGATATGCGCAGACATCTCGTTAGATGAAAACTTGGCCAACTGTATAGCTTGAATTTCGGTATCAGGATCAGAGTCCAACTTGGCCTTTCCTCTATGGGTTCAGTACGAGTCTGGTCCTCTTGAGGGGTATTGAGAGGGAAATCAAGTTGTTTCTCGTCGAGGAATTCTCTTTGTTGATTTCGGATTCTTCTGCAATGGTTTCATCAGAGTCAGACAAGACGAGTCAGTGGAGGAGGAGTCATCAGCCTCTTGTTTTGTTTGGTTGGGGTGAATGATTCCGGAAGAAATGGAATGAAAAATGAACTATCTTATGGACAATCATAATTTTTAAGAAAATTTCATTCATTCCTCCAATCCATTCCGTACATCTTCAATTTGAGATGGAATGCTACATTCTCTCTCATCCTCAATTTCCTCTCAAATCTCATCATAGCAATTATGGTTGGGGATACAGTTTCAAGTATTTAATTTCAAGTATTACACTGTGTTTGGTTGGAAGGAATGAATTTGGTTAGGAATGGAATGAAAATTGGAATGGAATGATGGTAGAATGGAAAGGGTGTTGAATGGAATGATCTTTCAAGCCTCTTGTTTGGTTTATCTTTTTTGTGACCGGACACTATACCATAGATTAGCTTTTGCAACCACTCAAATAAAAATTTGCTAAAAAACGTTGCAACTGAGAAAATAAATTTAGTATAATGCAACGCTTATAAAAACATTACAATAGAATTAGATATTCGTTACAAATTTTTGATTTAGTATAAAATAAGTAGTCTTTTGCAATGTTATTAAACATCATTGCAATAGTTGTTATTTTTTGGGGCCAAAAAAATGGCGGGCTATTGAAAATATGATGGGCGGGATATATGAAATATTTTTGTGGGGATAATCAGAATAAAAAATATATAGAAATAAGACTCACAAGTCACAATCTGTAAAACTCCCTCACCCCACCTCAAAACATAGTGGGAATGGAATGATTGAATCCATTCAATGGAGTTGTTTGGTTACTCAAGGGAACGGGATCTATTAATTCATTTATTTTTCAAAAAAAAATTATTTCTATTAGAAATTTTATTATTCAGATTTAAAAAATGTTCACCCCTGCCATAAAAAGAGATATAACCACTGTTACATAACTTTAAATAGAGAATAAAAGAATCAAACTAAAATATTTAACAAAAAATAACAAAGTCCGGAATGTCTTTATGCATAATTAACAATAAAATGAAAGGGTTATTAAGTCTAGTTTTACCAAATGTTGCTAGAAACAAAGGACATTAATAACAAAATTTGCTCAAATTTTAAGTATTTAGAATACCATTAACAAAGACGATTTTTTCCTCGGCCCATGCTGCAAAAATCAATATCATAAGATCTTTTTCCTTAGGCTTTTTTTTGATGGTGGTTGTATAGGTTGTGAGGAAGCCTCAAGGAAATATACTACCCAATGTACGTGGTTGAAAGGGATTTTGAGTAATAGGTATTTTTTTCTTAGTTCACTGCTTGGTCATTGTGACGGATATATAGTTTATTATATTATATTTTTATTACACTGACTAATATAATAGAAACAATGTGCGTAGTTACTATTTAGGCTCATAAATAAGGTCCAATTGTTGCACTTTCTATGGTTATCTCGTTTACATTTATTTTGAGGCGAGAGCAAGGTCACATGCATGAGTATGTTGCCATAAAGTTTAAGATTTGGTTTACTCTATGCATTATATTATTGGAAGATGAGGGACCAAATGGTTAAGACGACATTCCATCCCGGCCCCTTGGTTATGTCTGCAAACCAATTTGCTTGAACCAAAAAACTAGTGATTGTAAAAATGATTTTACATAGGTATTCCGGAAATTATAAATAAATTGCAAGGTATAGTGTGATTTTATTTTAAATATTATCGGAATAAAATGTACTTGATGACTGACTCGATTATTAGGCTGCTAAAATGGTTTAGTTCAATATATAATATGTTGATGTGGATTTCTTGTTCAAATGTATATTACCATCATTTTAATAAATTTTTTAGTACAAATCAATGCAATATTATATAAATTGTTTTAATCACATTTATATTCACAATTGCGAAAATATGATTTCTATCAACTTATTCTCCTTCTAATCTGTAGGGTTTAACATTATGTTTAGATGTGCAGGGTCCGAAGTCTCAGTCTTATATATGCACACTAAATCAAACTTAGGGAAATGGTTTGGTTCTCAACTTAAAAATCAAGAAGAGCAATATATAAAATGTTGTGTATCAATTAAAATAAGGCAATAAGGAGTACCCCAAATTTAATTTTAATAGAGAAAACAACATCCAAACTTAACAAAATATAAGTTATGGAAGGGAGGAAGATCAAAACCTAGCTAGAGGGTATGTATCTATCTCTACAAACTAATAATAAAACTAATTATCTTCTTTGGTCCTATCTCTAATAATAATTATAAATTTGTTTTAATTAAAATGCAGATGGAACTCCAAAACCAAATAGCATTGTAGTTAAAATTCATAGCTTTCTTTTCCTTTGGTTTACTGGCTTTTTGACATGGCTTTTTATTATTGGACCACTTCTGAATTAGAGATAATTCAAACCATTTCGTGTCGGCTATAAAATAGTTCGAATCTGACTACCAAAACTCAAAATATACCCAGAATAATGTAGAAATCGGGTATAGCCCAATAAATATGAATTTTCATAGAATTTAAAGCTACAAAACAACTATTTTTTCACAAATCCTTTTCAAATTATAATTCTTTATTTCCAACAATAAAACGTGAAAAGATATTTAAAAAAAACCAAACCAGTGCATGGAAATAAAATTACATAAAATATATATAAAAATATATTTTATTAGAAAGTTCTAGTGAGTCCTTTGGATTCTAGCATTTAAATAAGTATCTAGATCTTTCTATAGAGTCCTATATAAAGCCTTGTACCAAATCATTTGTGGTCAAGTAATTTCAAGCAATGCTTTTGATATAAAATCCTCGTTTCCTAAATATTTGAGTTGTGTGAATTTTTGTGAGATTCTTTCTTCAAACAATATACACAGTGCAAAATAGTAGAATTTTGTTTATATTTATTCAATTAGAAACACCAAAATAGGAGTTTTATTGACTCAACATAATTGCTTTAATGGTGATATGCGATGAGGGCATGATTGCTCTCATGGTGATTTATTCACTAGCTATTTATCCTCAAATCTGAGAATAAGTAAATCTTATTTTAGGTTCACTAATTAAAATTTTATAAGAGCTTGTGAGTATTAAATCGAATATATTGTATACACCCGCCTGAATTAATTAAAATCGGTGTTCACTCACTTCATTCGGTGTCTGCCTAATAATTGGGGAATTCGGACGAAGTGGGGCAAAACGAAGGATAAACAAGCATGTCGTCCTCACATCCATCTTGGCTCCGTCTTCGGGTCCCACTCAAAAAACTAAGGGTTCACGGGCAATTTCAAATTGGGTTACACCGTCTATCCCTAATGGGCCTCGGTTCGGTCAATCTCATCATAATGGGCTTAATAAGATGGTCTTCCAACATGGAACTCCTTCTTCAGGTAACTAGTAATTAAATCTCCGTTGTCACATTAGTTAACTTATCTTAAGATATTAGATTTTATTATAACACAATCGTATCTTACTTTCGTCTCTTAGTATTGTTTAAACATTTATTGTTTGGTTTTGATTAATTAAAAATTTTGAGTTTGCTTTTTTTGCTAAATTACAAAACATTGAATTAGATTTCAAATTATATATAAATTAAAATTAAAAATGAATGTTAGCGAGTTTATAATGATTTTACAATGTACGTGGATTTTTATTTCATTTAAATTTTGAATTTTTTTGGATTTAAAAAAAATTGAATAATAAAAAGTCAAAAGATGGATTAAATACTTTGTACAAGGATGTGGATTAATCAAGGTCCTATTTATTAGAACGAAATAGTAGTGCCAGTATGACCTTGTATGAGTATTCTTATTATGTTCAACGTGATGTTTGGATTTTTGTAGTAAATTTTAATTATTTTACTTTATGTTTATAATTGTAGAAAATAATGAAGAAAATGCTCCAGGAATAAGTAAATTTGATTTTCAGCCTATGCTTCATTGGCAGGCATTTTTCAGGTAATTTTCTTTCTATTTGACGAAATCTATTAATGCAAACTGAGGTCCTTACAGAGATGAGTCAAGATTATAAACTTGATCATGCTGAAAATTCATTTGATGATAGTCCTCAGCCAAAATAGATTAGTTTGTTTGAAACCCCGTGGATGATGCAGTCGATAAGACCACACCCTGGCAGTTAACAACAGAGAATATTAATCATCCTGTTCGATGTCGGCAGGTTACAATAATGCCTCAGATGTTGGAGACAAGGTTCACTAAATTATTCTAACATTTGTTTCTCACATATACATCTGCTTTAGGACTTTTATGCCTGAAACTTCGCAATCAGGTTTCTCAGCTTTTCGGGCACTGGAATTTTAGTACTTGGATCAAGTGGACTTCAGATGCTGTGTATAAGTGGGTGCCCCATGAAAAAAATCCAAGTGGAAGGTGATGAAAAATATATATTACACTCTTGGTTCATTTCTTTTATTCAAATATATATTAACTTGACATATCTGGAGGACCTGACATGATCTTTTTGGGGATTGACAGGCCACCGCGAAAGAACTTCTACATTTATGGAAGCCAAGTAGTGGTTTTCTTATGGCCAATGATGTTGCAGGTGTTAACCTCGAGAAATCTTGTCCCTGCATTACCCTAACAAAAAATGACTCTTATATCATGTCTGCTTGTGGCGGAAAAGTTTCATTGTTCAATATACTCACCTACAAGGTGTATATGCTTATATACTCTGCAACTAATCCCTTGAGATTAATGTATCATACCCTTATTTAACTTATCATGTGTCTTGATATGTAGGTTATGGCTACATTCATGTCAACTCCACCAGTACCGACCTTCGTAGCATTTTATCCTCGAGACTATAACATCGTAGCTGTTGGAATGTAGAATTTGACATGTGATGCCATGCCTGCTGCACAATATATAGAGTTCTACTTGTGTGTGCACTGCGTGATTCAGAAGCAGTTAGTTGCAAAGGAAAAAAAAGTTGTTTGCTCCATGTAAATAAATAATTATGTGTAGATGTACATGCCTAAATTATATATTCCTGTGAATTGTGATGCTGCCTCCCGTTAAAACTTTACCGGCATGTTTGTTTGTTTCAATAAACTCCTCCCCATTTCAACTACAATATTCGATTTCTCCGCTCTACAATCCATTTTGTTGTGGAGTGTAGGGTGTTGTATAATGCTTTTAAGTTTTAGCCCTAACACTTCCTACTTTTCTCAAAATCTCAAACGGTCCTATATATCTCGGATTTAACTTACTTCTTTTTCCAAATCTAATTACTCCTTTCCAAAGTGATACTTTCAGAAGTACTTTTTCTCCTACATCAAAGGCTTTCTCATTCCATTTTAATTCTGCATATTTCTTTTGCCTATCTTGAGCTGCAACTAACCTTTTCTTTTGCATATTCCTGAAATGCTTGCCAAAATCTTGATGTAAATCTAGCATCTCTATCCGAAACAATTGATTTTGGCACTCCATGTTTAGACACAACTTCATTCATGTACATTTTCACTAGTCTCTCGAGGGTGTACTTTTCACTAATAGGAAGAAAATGCGCAGATTTTGTCAATCTATCAACAATTACCCAAATAGCGTCATGATTTGCTCGAGTCCTAGGAAATCCTACTATGAAATCCATGGTAATATGTTCCCATTTCCATTCCGGGATCTCTAGTGGTTGCAACAATCCACCAGGTCGTTGATGCTCATCTTTTACTTTCTGACATGTTAAACATTTACTCACCCAGTCAGCAATCTCTCTTTTCATATTAGGCCACCAATAATTTCTCTTTAAATCTTGATACATTTTGGTGCTTCTTGGGTGTATAGAATATTTTGACTCATGAGCTTCACTCAGAATATCCCTTTTAAGATCTATCAGGTTAGGAATCCAAATTCTATTGGCAAACCTCCTAATTCCTTTTTCATCTTTAACACTTAAGTACTCATCACCAGTCAATTCAGATCGTCTTTCTTCTATCATTATTTCCTGACTCTTTTTGATTCTTTCTATTAGTTTTGGTTGTACTAACATCTCATAAATTCTTCCCTCCTTATGCTCTGAATCCTTAATTTCCAATTCTAACCTTTCCATTTCCTTAATCAATTCCTTGGTAGAGACATTACATTGATCCTTTCTTTTCTACTTAAAGCATCAGCAACTACTTTCGCTTTCCCTGGGTGATATTTAATTGTACAGTCATAATCCTTTATCAATTCTAACCATCTTCTCTGTCTCATGTTCAACTCTTTCTGAGTAAACAGATATTTTAAACTTTTATGATCTTTAAATATCTCACACTTCTCACCATATAAGTAATGACGCCAAATCTTTAAAGCAAACACTATAGCAGCTAACTCTAGGTCATGGGTAGGGTATCTCAACTCGTAATCCTTAAGTTGCCTAGAAGCGTATGCTATCACTTTTCCATATTGCATCAGCACACATCCTAGTCCCTTATGAGATGCATCACTATAAATCACAAAGTTTCCTATCTCATCAGGTAAAGTTAACACAGGTGCCGTTGTAAGTCGCTTATTTAATTCCTGAAAACTTTCCTCGCACTTAGGGGTCCACTCAAATTTTTCTTCTTTCCTAGTCAATTTGGTCAAAAGAGTTGCAATCTTAGAGAAATCTTTCACAAATCTTCTATAATATGCTGCTAATCCAAGAAAACTTCTTACCTCTATCGGGGTCCTAGGCCTATCCCAATTTGATACTGCCTCAATCTTTGCAGGATCTACTAATATTCCTTCCTTAGAAACTACATGTCCTAAAAACTGTACTTGCTCCATCCAAAATTCACATTTTGAAAATTTAGCATATAACTTTTCTTTCCTCAAAGTTTCCAAAATTATCTTAAGATGTTCACCATGTTCTTCCTTCGTCTTAGAATAAGTCAAGATATCATCAATAAAAACAATGACAAACTTATCTAAGTACTTTTTGAATACCCTATTCATAAGATCCATAAAAGCTGCAGGGGCATTAGTTAATCCGAAAGGCATTACTAGAAACTCATAGTGCCCATATCTAGTCCTAAAGGCCGTCTTAGGTACATCCTCGGGTTTGATCTTCAACTGATGGTATCCAGACCTCAAATCTATCTTTAAAAAATAAGATGCTCCCTTTAACTGGTCAAACAAATCATCAATCCTGGGTAAAGGATACTTATTCTTAATTGTCATCTTATTTAATTCTTGATAATCAATACACAATCTCATGCTTCCATCTTTCTTTTTAACAAACAAAACAGGGGCTCCCCACGGGGACACACTCGGTCGAATCACTCCCTTATCTAGCAATTCTTGCAACTGGGTTGCTAATTCTTTCAATTCTGCTGGTGCCATTCTATAAGGGGCTTTAGATATTGGTGCCGTACCAGGGACAAGATCAATGGTGAATTCTATTTCTCTATCAGGCGGTATTCCGGGTAATTCCTCAGGAAACACATCTTTGTATTCTTTTACTACAGGAATTTCATCAATCTTAGGGCTTGCCTTACTTACGTCTACTACATGAGCCAAATATGCTTGACATCCTTGTCTAAGAAATCTTTTGGCGTGGATAATTGTCAAAAAATTTCTAGCTTGCTTTTGACCTCTCACCATGACTCGCTTTCCATTAGCACCTTTCAAACTCACACGTTTTCTTCTACAGTTTATTTGCGCATCATATTTTGTTAACAATCCATTCCAAGAATCACATCAAACTCCCCCAGTTTAATAGGGATAAGATCTCTCGCAAAGTTCTGTTTTTGAACTAATATTTCACAGTTTGGACACACCTGATCTACCGTGATTACTTCTTGATTAGCTATTTCTATATTCATCACTTCTCCTAAAGGTATATATTCAATTCCCCACTTATGCATAAGTCGAATAGAAATAAAAGATCTACTTGCTCCGGAATCCATTAACACACAGGCATTTTCAGAGTTTACTAGGAGCGTACCTGATATGACATCATTATCTACCATAGCATCCTTCAGGGTCATGTTGAGGGTTCGCGCAGTTGGCTTGTTATTCTTGTTCTCTGGTGGTGCAGGTAGTTTTGGTGCAACACTCTCTTTCTGGGTTTGTCTACACTCTTTCGCCACATGTCCTTTCTTTCCACAATTGAAACATGTAATTGACTTCTCCTGACAGGCAGAGGCGTAATGACCTTTCTTTCCGCAATTATAACAAGTAGTGGATTTGTTAGGCCGAATAAACTCACTATATAAGATAATATAGTGAACACAATCCAAGACAAACACAAGTATAAGAGAATAAATCAATAAACTCTTATTCACAAATCACAGTAGCTTACAAATAATCTCTTAGTGATTTATATCTTATCACTAAGAGCTGCTAGGTTACACGAATAATATTCAATTGATAACTCATATAGAGTAAACCCTAAGCTGTGTTTATATACACAGTTACATGATATCTACTGATTGATTTATAATTATCTGCTTCCTAAAATAATCTAATCAGTAGCTATCCTTCTGCTGTCCTGATCTGCACAATCTCTCTTGATCTTTATCTTCCTTATTTAGTCAGATATGCTCCTGAAAATCAGCCGCCTGTAAACTCTGATCATCGCTTAAACTCTGATCCAGCTGTCAGTCGTTAAACTCTGATTTCCAGCTAAACTCTGATATTTGCTTCTGCACACTAAACAAGTTAGATACCTGTGACATCATCAAATATGTAACAATCTCCCCCAACTTGTGCATTAGACAGAATGAACAAGTTCTATATATTTACTGATGATGTCAAAAACAATCAAGGACAAATGCATGAAGTAACTAATCTGCATAAATAAATTAACACTTACAGAGTAGGCAGAACTAATTACAACTTACAGAACATAGCAGAACTAATTATCCAATCAGTCTATATCCATAGCTCTCCTTAACAAACTTGGTAATCAGATCTTCTTCAATTTGTTTCAGAGTTTGTATCATTTGAGCTTTGACAGTCTTTAACTCTTCATCTTCATCTCCTGTCTGGTATATAGCTGATCTCAAGGCATTAGCCTTGCTTCTCTTCATGGCTTCTCCCAACTGAATTGCTCCTGGTCTTTCAGCTTCATTATTATAACCCAGAATTCTGGTTCCAGCAATAGTCTCCATAACTGAGCTATTTTTCTCCATATCAATCTCTGAACCATCTTCCAAAGTTATCTTAGGCACATATTCAGCATCAGAACTTAACCCATAGAATCTTCTTTTCTCTTGGATAGTTCTCTTCATTCTGTCAGACCATCTCTTGGATGCTTCATTCTTTATCTCAAGCATATAGTGAATATGCTCAAGTTCCCTCAGAGATTTTATCAATAAATCAGCTTCAGAAATTCTGTACACTCTGCCAGATTCCAAAAATACAGCAATTTTCTCCTTGTCTTCTCGTCCATCATGAGTGTCTATCAGAATTTGTGCTGATTCTATTCTGTCAAGGTCTTTCTGTGTCACAACTTCTCCAGCCTTTTCAGTAAAAGGATATGGATCCTTGAAGATAGTTGCTGCACTTGTCTGTATTTTCTCCTTTCTGTGACCTAGACCTGTAGTGTCTCTTGCCTCTTTCCCTCTAGTTCCTTTTGCTCTGATCTGAGTGAATAAAGAGCTTTACTTGTACTGACCTGTACCAAGGCTTCCAAATAAACTCTTCTTCTTAGGTTCAGCTGTGTCAACTTGAGCCTTGTCAGAGGTTGACTTGATCCAGGTAGCTCTGTCTTCAACTGACTTCAGCTTTTCTTTCTTCACATCTTCAGCTTGGGCAATGTCAGAGGCTAAACTCTGATCAGTAGTCTCAGGAATGATAGCAAGAGTTTGCTTAACTTCTGATTCAGCCTTCCTTTTAGATGGAGCACCATCTATAATCTTTTTCCCTTTTTCACTGAAATCAGAGTCAGACTTCTTCTGATAAACTCTGGGCCTATTGATATCAGCATAATTAACTTCACTGATCACAATTCCTTTTCTTCTTGAAGAAGTTGATTTCTTTGAAGAAGAATCAATGACCAGTTTCTTGCCATCAGAGCTTGCTTTCTTCTGATCAATTTCAGCTTCTTTTTCATCAGACTTTGATTTTCTTGTCTTGTTCTTCTCAGCAGCCAACCTTTCTTCTTCTTTTCTAGCATCTTCAAGTGACACCCCTGGATTTTCCTGTTCAAATAAGTTCTTTGCAACTGCTTCATCAAAATCCAGTTGTGTAGGGGCTTTGTAGAAAAAGGTTGTTTCCTCTCCCTGAAACTTCACTGTGTGACTCAGAATCTTAGATTCAGGATTACCAAGCTTAATCAATTGCTCAGATAGAGCTCTGGTTTTACTGTCAGCTGGTATCAGAGGTTGGGATTTTGTCTTTTGAGATTGATGAGAACCGCTTCCAGCCTTATCACTCCTCTTTTCCTTAGATTGACTCTGAGAGTGTAAAATTATTTCAGAGTTTAAATTTTCAGACTCCTTCTTATCTTCATCCTCTTCCTCATCATCTGGTTCTCTCTGTTGCTGATCAACCTTGCATTTGTCTTTCAGTACTTTCTCCCCCTTTTTGACATCATTGGGGTTGAGAAATTTTACCAGTTGAGCAACAGAGGAGCTCAACTCAGCCAGAGTTTGCTGCATGGATTTCTGAGTGGATTCTATTGAGGATAGTCTGGCTTCCACAGAAGAAGTTGGAGCTCTGTGCATCCTCTTGGAGTAACTTAGAGTACAAACTCTGTTCTCTGTAGGTTTGGAAGGAGGAATGTCATAGACAGGAGCTGGTGATGCAGGTTTAACAGGTGATGGATCTCTGATTGGATACACTTCCCTGACTGAAATGTTGTCTCTGATCTGAGCAGAGATTTCAGCTGCAAGAATAGCTGAGTCACTGGGAGGAACAGAAGTGACCTCTGTAGCATCTGCATCATCATCATCATCATCATCAACTGCAATACTGAGTGTCTGTGAACACAGAGGAGCTGTAGCTTCCTCAGAGTTTGCAGCACATAATATCTCCTGATCAGGAGCTGCAACTAAGTCTTCAACAGGGGTCAGAATTTCCTGAGCAATGTCTGGAGTAGTTACACTTGCTTCTGGAGTGGAGACATGTGCTTCTGGAGTATGTTCTGAGAGAGGTATAGCATCTGCTGTTGAGTGTGGCATAAGATCCTCTGATTGAGGAATATGTTCTGACATTTGAATTTCAGCTTCTGATGAGGTAGAGAGAGGTACTGCAGATATAGGGTCCACCATCAGAGGATCAGACACTGGGACCATTTCAAGAGGATTGACTGTGGATTCCTGAGGAGGGTCCACAGTAAGATCAGTAATTGAGGAGGTGGGTTTGATCTTCTTTCTGGGTCTTGAGATAAGAGGGACTGGTTCTGGCTCAGGGTCAGAGTCAGAGTCTGATAATTTCTGCAGAAATCTTCTCTTCCTAGGTGGAGGAGATGGCTGTTTGGATGGAGATTTAGATAGCTGTTTGGATGGAGATTTAGATGACCTCAGTACCCTTGTTGGTGAAGATATTGCAACTGGCCCTTTTTGGGAAGGACCAGAGGTTGTGTGTAGATCAGATTTTACAACTGGCCCTTTTTGGGAAGGACCAGAGGTTGGTATATCTTGTGTCTGGTGGGTGGAGGATGGTAAATTCTCATCAGAGAATAAGGAATTATATTTATCTGGCATTGCCAGCTTCAGCTTATCCTGAACAGTTACTGGTATAGCAAAAACAGGCAGTTGAGGTTTCTTACTGTCCTTTTTGATTAAATCAGTGAAAGCTCGTTTTGTGATTTTAAAAGGTAGCTCAGTGTCAGTATCAGGAATAGGGACCAGAGGAAAGCAGTAAGAGAAAATAAGCTGACAAAATCTAGCAAAGTAGACAGTATTTTCATCTTCTAATCTCCTATCACCAATAAATCTCAAAATAGATGGAGCTATATCAAAATTGAGATTATGGATAAGAGCATACCCAATCTGCTGGCTGAAGAGAGGAATAGCATCAAAATTGCTGCATTTATTCCCAAAAGCTCTTGTTATGCAGTCATAATAGAAACTCCATTCTTTGCAGAGACAAGGGCGCTTGAGTTCCCCCATCTTATCAGTGTTACCGGAGTATCCAAAGAATTGCATCATATCCTTCAGAGTTTGTGTAGAGACAGAGCTGTGATACATGGAATGCTCTGGAAGGTGAAGAGCCTTTCGAACCGTTTCAGGAGTTACAATATACTCCTGACCCTCATAGGAGCATGTCAAAGATGGTGATCCGTGTTCACCACCATCATTATATCTTGCTGAACGCCAGAGACTCAAAACTTGTGCCGGAGAAATAACTTCTGGTTGTGTGAGTGCATACATGAACTCACTGTGAGCAAGATAGTCTTGAATGAGATGAAACTCGTTTGGAGCTTCAGCATTTGACAGGATTGCAGCATAGTTGTTGGTGACAAACTTTGCACCAGCATATTCAAAGACTTTGGTCGACATTTTCTGAAAAAAATCAAGAAAATCGTGAAGTGTAGATGAGATGTTTGATGAAATGCGCACAAGAGATTTTGAAAATATTATCAGAGAGGGAGAGAGAGATATCGTGTGAAATAAAAAGAAAATACTCGATCTCTGAGTATATATATTTATGTACGCATGCGGGTGAGAGAGCAAAGTTGTAGTGGGGCACGTGGCAAGTTCTGAACGGTAAAAAAAGATGGTAGTGGAGCAGTAATAATGAGTGGCGTGTGTATCTGAACAAATGTGCACCATTTACCAATAAAACACCAATAATTACCGTGTTTTTCTCCACTCAGGAATACAAATGGATTTTCTACCGTTTGATAATTAAATCTAATATTATCTTGACCAAAATATTTATTTTAACTCGGACTTTGATCAGAGGCTGACCATTGACCAGAGTTTAAATAAATGACTTATAAAATGACAAATCAAAGAGTGATCATAGAATTTTGTAATGATGAGAGATAAATATTCCAGGTCTAAATGACACTTGCTCCTCAGAGTTTGCAAAAATTTATTGAACTCTAGTCAAAAATTACTCGAAGCCAAGAAAAATTGTTAATCACAGAAGTGGAGTGAGGTGTGTGTTAACATGAATATGCTAATGTCACAGAGATTTTCAAATTTCTTAAATAATATTAGAAAGAATCAGATAATAAGAAATTGTTTTAATCATCTCATAAGCCGAGTTTCTCACAAATGGATCAGAGTATACCATTTCTTCTCTTTTGAACAACATTTGTCTTTTGAAAGGGAACTTCTCATGGTAAGTGAGTCATAACCTTTATCAGACTTTTGTTTGCTCAGAGTATTTTTCCAGTAATCAGAGAATGTGAAAAGTCCCCAAAAATTAACTTAATTTTCGATGCATTTGCTTAATACCAGCAGTGCACTTGGATCTTTCCTTTCACAAATTTTCTAAGATCTCAAAGGAGTACCTGAGATAATTTCTTTTGTTTTTCTTCTCTTTTGATTTTCTTTTCTGAGAAGAAATATCTTGAGGATCCATAACTGAAGTTTATTAACTCTTAGCTCACAAGAGGAGGAAAGCAGATTCTTTTCTGACTACATATCTAATATTTAAGAAGTAAGACAGTCTAGGTAGCAAAATTAACTCATGTGTTGTGTGTTAAGGATTTCCACAGCTGTAATATCACAAGATTCAGACTTTAGAGAGGCTTATGACTAAATTCAGTTAAGTGCAACATATTCTTCACAGGAAATATCTTTCATCATGAAAAATTCAAGTCGTCAGAGTTTGTCGGGTCAGAGTTTAAATATCAGAGTTTATCAAATCAGAGTATATTCACCAGAGTTTAGATCAGAGAATAACAGATACAGTTGGAGATCATGTTTATAAAAACAAATACTAACAGATATAATATCATGCAATGTATCAGAGTTTAGAGACGACCAGAGATCATCCCTAATTCGTTTACAAGCCTTGTGAATGTTGCTTCAGCCAGAGGTTTGGTGAAGATATCTGCCAACTGCTGATCTGTTGGAACAAAGTGAAGCTCTACTGTTCCTTCCATCACATGTTCTCTGATAAAATGATACCTTATGCTAATATGCTTGGTCATGGAGTGCTGTACTGGATTTCCTGTCATAGCAATAGCACTTTGGTTATCACAATAAATAGGAATTTGAGTCAGAGTTAACCCATAATCCAGTAGTTGATTCTTCATCCATAAAATCTGAGCACAGCAGCTGCCTGCAGCAATATACTCTGCTTCTGCAGTGGATGTGGAGATAGATTTTTGTTTCTTACTGAACCAAGAAACTAATCTTCCTCCTAGAAATTGACAGCTCCCACTTGTACTTTCTCTGTCTATTTTGCATCCTGCAAAATCTGCATCAGAGTAACCAATCAGTGTAAAGTCTGATTCTCTGGGATACCAGAGTCCCATCTCAACTGTTCCTTTGAGATATTTGAAAATCCTTTTGACTGCTATAAGGTGTGGTTCTCTTGGATCTGCTTGAAATCTTGCACAGAGACAGGTTGCAAACATGATATCAGGTCTACTAGCAGTCAGATATAGAAGTGAGCCTATCATACCTCTATAGTTAGTAATTTCTACTGGTGAACCAGTATCTTTATCTAACTTAGTGGCAGTTGCCATTGGAGTGGTAGCAGCTGAGCTATCCTGCATGCCAAATTTCTTTAGCAGGTTCCTGGTATATTTAGACTGATTAATGAAAATACCCTCATCAGTCTGTTTGACTTGAAGTCCCAAAAAATAGCTCATTTCTCCCATCATGCTCATCTGATATCTGGACTGCATAAGCTTTGAGAATCTCTCACAGAGTTTAGAATTAGTAGACCCAAAAATAATATCATCTACATAGACTTGAACTAATAGCAGATCATTACCATGGTTGAGATAAAATAGAGTTTTATCAATTGTACCTCTGTTGAAACCACTGTCCAAAAGAAATTGAGCCAGAGTTTCATACCATGCTCTTGGTGCTTGCTTTAGTCCATACAGTGCTTTATCCAATCTGTAGACATGATCTGGAAATTTTGTGTCCACAAACCCTGGAGGTTGTTCAACATATACCTCTTCTTCCAGCTCCCCATTTAGAAAAGCACTCTTTACATCCATCTGAAACACTTTGAATTTCTTGTGTGCTGCATAAGCCAAGAAAATTCTGATTGCTTCCAATCTGGAAACCGGGGCAAAGGTCTCATCATAGTCAATTCCTTCTTGTTGAGAATATCCCTTAGCTACCAGTCTGGCTTTATTTCTTGTAATCACACCATCACTGTCTGTTTTGTTCCTAAAAACCCACTTAGTACCAACAATTGATCTGTTCTTTGGTCTTGGTACAAGTGTCCAGACTTTATTTCTCTCAAATTCATTTAACTCCTCCTGCATTGCTGTTACCCAGTCTGCATCCTTTAAAGCTTCTTCCACTTTCTTTGGTTCTGTCTGAGATAAAAATGAATGGAATAAACACTCATTTGCTGTTGCAGTTCTGGTTTGTACTCCAGCATCTGGATCTCCAATAATCAGATCTGGTGTATGAGACTTTGTCCATTTTCTTTCATGTGGCAGTTGATTCCTGGAACTAGATCCTCCCCCATAATCCATGCCAGTATCATTTTGGTTCTCTGATGCCTCTCCCCCATTATTCATGCTATCTCCATGAGCATTCTGAGTTTCTGATGCTCCCCCTGAAGATGTGTTCTCCTGATTCTCTGATGCAGAGTGATCAGAGTTTGAGGAGTCAGAATCAGAGTTTGTGTTTTCTGCCGAGTCTGCAACATTTTCATCCAGATTTTCATCTTGAAAGTGCTCCCCCTCAAAATGTGCTTGAGGTTGGTGAGTAGAAGTGACATGCTCTGATATTGTCTCAGAGTCAGAGTTTATGGAATCAGAGAATACATCTTCATCTTCAAATCTCAGTTGCTCATGATCTTCAAAATCTTCCATTCCAGTAATTTTCTTATCATCAAAGGACACATGAATGGATTCCATGATTACCCTTGTTCTCAGATTGTAAACTCTGAAGGCTTTTGTTGATAAAGGATAACCAACAAAGATTCCTTCATCAGCTTTTAAATCAAATTTGGTTAGCTGCTCTGGATGATTTTTCAGAACAAAACATTTACATCCAAAAATATGGAAGTATTTGAGATTTGGTTTTCTGCCTTTAACCATTTCAAATGGAGTTTTCCCATGTTTGTTAATCAGAGTTGCATTCTGTGTGAAACAGGCAGACTGCACAGCCTCAGCCCAGAAGTAGGTTGGTAACTTTGCTTCCTCCAACATGGTTCTAGCAGCTTCAATCAGAGTTCTGTTCTTCCTTTCTACAACACCATTTTGTTGAGGTGTTCCAGGTGCTGAAAATTCCTGTTTAATGCCATTTTCTTTACAGAACTCCTCCATTTTAAAATTCTTGAACTCAGTGCCATTATCACTTCTGATGATCTTTACTGCATCTTTAGAGATTTTGTTCATCTGTCTGACATGCTCAATCAATAAAGATGGTGTCTCATCCTTGCTGTGTAGAAAATATACCCATGTATATCTGGTAAATTCATCAACAATGACCAGAGTATATCTTTTCTTTGCAATGGACATTATATTTACTGGTCCAAAAAGATCTACATGCAGCAGATGATATGGCTCAAGAATTGAGGACTCAGTTTTACTTTTGAAGGAAGATTTCCTCTGTTTTGCTTTCTGACAGGAATCACAGAGTCCATCTGGAGTAAAAACTGATTTTGGGAGTCCTTTCACAAGATCTTTCTTCACAAGCTCATTTATATTATTGAAGTTCAGGTGAGATAATTTCTTGTGCCAATTCCAGCTTTCTTCAATACTAGCTCTGCCAAGTAGACAGATTGCAGAGCTTTCAGAGTTTAAAGATAGCTTAGCTTCATAGATGTTTCCATGTCTGTATCCTTTCAGAACAACTTTTCCAGTTCTTTTGCTAATGACTTCACAGTGTTCTTCTAAGAAATTGACATGATATCCTCTGTCACAGATTTGACTTATGCTCAGCAGATTGTGCTTAAGTCCTGAGACAAGAGCTACAGATTGAATGATGACATTTCCAAGATTGATATTGCCATATCCCAGAGTTTTCCCTATGTTGCCATCTCCATAAGAAACATTTGGGCCAGCCTTCTCCACAAAGTCTGATAGCAGGGCTTTATTTCCTGTCATATGTCCTGAGCATCCACTGTCCAGAACTAGGATGTTTTTCCTGTTGCCCTGCAATCACATACACAACTAATGATTAGTTTTAAGGACCCAGACTTGCTTGGATCCTTTGTTCTTGTTAAGTTTGTTAACACTAGCAGCGGAAGATCTATCAGAGTTTATATCAGAGTTTGTGCTAACAGACTTTCTAACAGATGCTGAACTAGGAGAATCAATCTTTTTCCTCAAAGAAGGTTTTAATTCATAATAATCATAATATAAACTATGGTATTCCTTACAAGTGTAAATGGAATGCCATAAACTACCACAATGAAAACAAGGATTCTCTGGTCTAAATCTAGTATTCCTAGTCTTAACTTCTGATTTTGGAGACATAGCATTTATGTCCTTATTTTTCCTGCAAAAAGAAGCAAGATGATTAGGATTACCACAATTATGACAAGTTTTCCTAGGAGCATTTGGAACAGGCAAGTAATTGTTGCTTTTGTTTATTCCAACCTTTCCATTCCTATTTTTCTTAGGTTCCTTAATCCTGTTTTCATTCTTAACCACCTTGAGTTTATGCTTAAGCTGTTTCTGAGCCATCAAACCAATATTAACCTGTTTACGTGTATCAGTCTTTGATTTGTTCTGTGTCTTTGATTCTGCAACAAATCTTACTGGAACTACCTTAGGTTTTTCAATTCTAATGGTTTCTTGTTTATATGACTCAGCTTCATTTTTATCAGAGTAACCTAACCCTTTCTTCCAGTTTCCACTTTCTAATATATTCTGAGTAGTCTTACCTGAGTTAGTCCAAGTTCTGATTATCTCTCTTTCCTTAACAAGTTCTGTTTCAAGAGAAGCATTTTTCTTTAAGAGTTCATTTTTAATAAAGATAGAGTCATCTCTTTCCTTCTGAACTTCTAGCATCAGAACTAGTTCTTTTTCAAGATAATCATTCCTTTTCTTGACATCTAAGTTCTCAGATTTTAGTCTTTCATTTTCTAAAGTCTGATCTCTATAACTAACATGCAGAGTTTTAAGAAACAATCTTAACTCAGTTATATCTTCAGTATCAAAGGCAAGAGTGGAATGAGGTACCTTAGTTTCAACAGTCTCAGTGCTGTTGTCCATGTTTGCCATCAAGGCATAGTTGACTTCATCCTCTGAATCTGATGTGTCTGCCCAGCTTCCTTTCTTTGTGATAAAGGCCTGTTCCTTTTCTTTCTTAGCTTTCTTGCACTCAGTTGCAAAGTGACCTTTCTCTCCACAATTGAAGCAGGTGTACTTAGACTTATCAGATTTTCCAGATTTTTCTTCTTTGCCTTCATTCTTTTTGAAGACCTTTCTGTCAGAGTTTCTGTCTTTGGTTGAGAACTTCTTTCCTTTGTTGAAGTTCTTGTAAGCTATCTTCTTGAAACTTTTTACCATTAGTGCTGCCAGCTGCATCATCTCAGTATCACTGTCATCAGAGTCTGAAGGCATATCAGAGTCTGAGTCAACATCAGAGTTTGATGACTCAGTATCAGACTTTTTGACATGAGCTTTTCCCTTGCTTTTCACAGTTGATTCTTCTTGAACTTTTAGAGCAACTGGTTTGGGTTTCCCACCATGTCGTTTGCTCCTTTGTTCCATTTCAAGTTCATGAGTTTTCAACCTTCCAAAAATTTCATCCAGAGACATCTCTTCAAGATCATGATTGTCTCTTATAGTGGTTACTTTCAAATCCCACTTTTCAGGAAGAGCAAGCAGGAATTTGAGATTTGAATCTTCCAAATCATATTCTTTGTCCACAAGAGACAAGTCATTCAGCAGCTTGACAAACCTATCATAAAGATCAGTCAGTGATTCACCAGACTTTGAATCAAAGTGTTCATACTCTTGAGTAAGTATGGTTCCTCTGTTCTTTTTGATGGCTTTGGTTCCTTGACATCTGACTTCCAAAGCATCCCATATCTCCTTTGCAGTTTTGCATCCAATTACTCTATTGGACATAGCATTGTCCAGAGCACTATGCAACAGATGCTTCACCTTTGCATCTTTACTGATAGATGAGATGTCCTCTGGAGTATAGTCCTTCTTCTCTTTAGGAATCATCTTCTGGGGTTCATCTCCCACTGCAACAGAGAGCTTTGTTGGCATGTGTGGACCATCATAAATTCTATCCAGATATTCTGGATCTGTAGATTCCAGAAACATGATCATTCTTACTTTCCAGACAGAATATTCAGATGCCCTGAGGACCGGAACCCTAAGAGACTCATATCTACTGTTTTGTGATTTCTCAGACATGATTGTGTGATTAAGATCTCACTGTAGGTATATCAACAGAGCTGGCTCTGATACCACTTGTTAGGCCGAATAAACTCACTATATAAGATAATATAGTGAACACAATCCAAGACAAACACAAGTATAAGAGAATAAATCAATAAACTCTTATTCACAAATCACAGTAGCTTACAAATAATCTCTTAGTGATTTATATCTTATCACTAAGAGCTGCTAGGTTACACGAATAATATTCAATTGATAACTCATATAGAGTAAACCCTAAGCTGTGTTTATATACACAGTTACATGATATCTACTGATTGATTTATAATTATCTGCTTCCTAAAATAATCTAATCAGTAGCTATCCTTCTGCTGTCCTGATCTGCACAATCTCTCTTGATCTTTATCTTCCTTATTTAGTCAGATATGCTCCTGAAAATCAGCCGCCTGTAAACTCTGATCATCGCTTAAACTCTGATCCAGCTGTCAGTCGTTAAACTCTGATTTCCAGCTAAACTCTGATATTTGCTTCTGCACACTAAACAAGTTAGATACCTGTGACATCATCAAATATGTAACAGGATTCTCGATAACATGGGGGTGGATGCTTCTTTCCACAAGTCTTACAATCGGGTAATGGGGGTCTTCCTTGCAACACATTTGTAGTTGGTGTAGTCCTAAATTTTTGACTTCCCTCTCGATTATGTGGCACTTCTTTCTTTATAAAAGGCTTCTTCACACTCGAGTCCCAAGGTTTCTTGCCAGAATTCTGACTATTCTGCGGGGTCTTTCGCTTCCTATCGCCTTTTTCTTTGTTATAAAGCTCACTCCCTGACTCAACAATACAAGCCTTATGTACAAGTGTTGCGTAACTAGTGATTTCGAGAACATCGACTCTATTTTGGATCCAGGGCTTTAAGCCCTGCTGAAAACGTCTAGCCTTCTTCTCGTCCGTATCTACTTGATGCGGAACGAACCTAGAAAGCTTGGTAAATTTAGCCTCGTACTCTGCTACAGACATATTTCCCTGTTTGAGCTCCGGAAACTTGAGCTCCATTTGATTCTCTAAATGCTTAGGAAAGTATTTTTCTAGGAATAACTCAGTAAACCTAGCCCACGATATAATACTAGATCCTTCTAATACTCGCTTAGCTTCCCACCAATAGTTAGCTTCACCTTTAAGCATAAAAGCGCAAATATAGTTTTCTTCTCTTCTTCTACACCGACTATCTCAAAAGTCTTCTCTATCTCTCGTAGCCATATCTTGGCTTCAACGGGATCTACTATCCCTTTGAATTCTGGGGGTTGCAAAGATTTGAAAGATTTAAAAGAAATAGTGGGTTTAGTAAGCTGACTTGAAGAACTCTTCACTGAGTTAGCTTGAAGATTTTGTTGAAGTAAATCAACAAACATTTGAACAGGGTTGGGTTGGGGTTGGGATCCCAGTGGAACTTCAGGAGTTGACTCATCAACTGGGTTGTCATTTGGATTTGAACTCATCTTGATTCTATTAAGAAGAGACAAAAACAGGTTAATAGTTTTCATCAGACGGTATATAAAATCATGGTTACTTAAAAGTGAAACAGGGTGCAGTTTTTTTAAAATTCAGTACAGAAGTTGAAAACAAGTTTAAATGTCTCGTTTAAAAAGAGATTTTGTATCAAAGTTGCATATTTTGAAAACTTTTTAAAGAAATCTGCAAAACTTAAGTATCGTTGAAAACCTTCTTAAAACAATTAAAAATAGTTAGTCATTTTGAAAATATTTTCTTTTTATTCCTGTTTTTAGAAAAATTTCCGGTTGAGAATTGATATGCAAAATATCTGACAATAATGAACAGGTTAAAAGTAAATGACGAGTCGAGAGTAAAAATAAACAGAAAGGACATAACAACAAAACTCATAAGTGAAAACATCATAAAGATGGTCATAATATCCGAAGCTTTAGGAGTACAAGTCATGATAGAAACAAAAATACATCTGATCATGTCATCCCTACAACATTATATCTAATCTGGCTATAACTATACAAAAGGATCCTAACTACAACACTACTGCCAGATATGTATATAGGTTGATACTAAAGCATCTGCATCAAAATAAAAGATAGTGCATGATAAGTGGTATTTATACACACTTATAGGCCTTCATTTCCACTTAAATTGGTTGGTTGTACTTAAGTGTTTAGTGTCTTTTGATGTGTTTTTAGTGTTTTTCTGTGCAGGTCACGAGTTGAGGTGATGAAGTGATTTTCTATCATTTTAGGTTGTTTTTGGTGCATTATTTGCAAGAATAGAGAATTGTGGATTCATCACGACTTGGGATTTTGTGGGTACATCTTCTACAAACCCTCACGAGAACACACTCGTCCACTAGAGCTATCTAGGGGTTTAAAGGGCTTGTTGCATGTGCTAAATGCAACCGTGATCACCTACGGAAGTGGTACTAGAGCGAGGAAGGGCATGCACGCGAGAACGAGCTGAAAAACGAAGAAACGGGCTGCCAGTGGCAGACAGTAGCGTGCCCGCGCTAGTTGTTAGCGCGCCCGCGCTATCCACTGGGACCACTAGCGCGCCTGCGCTAGTTTAGCGCGGCCACGCCCAGCAGAAGTGTCCCGGGCCGATTTTTGAAGCTTTTCTGATGGATTTTAGCAGCGGTCGAGGCCCGGTTGACTTGGTCAATGTACTTTATTTTCTCATGTGTAAAACCCTAGCCTCACATGTATCGTAGAATATCGGAATATAGTTTTATTAGTTTTTCTCTTGTAATCAAGCACATTATCAGTTTTGTATTGGATCGTTCTTAGCGAGGAAGTGACAGTTTCGAGCGAGATCGTGAACATCAAATCTGTAACGTTGTGTTCTTTATTATTAATTCAAGTACTTTTATTCCATTTAATTCTCGTAGTTTATTTATCATGTTTTCATTAGAACTCATGATGTCGATTAGTTCGATTATGAACTAACCGCCTTCATGGGATTCTAATGGATTTATCGATGTAGTCTAGTTAAGAATATTAATTACTTGATTTTGTGACGTACGTTGATTTCTTTGCATGAGCCGTGCTTATTCTTCTTAGGAGCGTAGCTAACTTCTAAGTTGTTTGTTAATTCTTTCTGAAGCGAGAGTGGATGATTGAATTTAGAACTATGCCATGTAAACATAGGATTATGTGAATGAAACATAATTTGTGGTAGACTTGAACTATTTTTATCACCCTGTGTAATCACGATAGACGACTTGCTATTAAACCTTTCTGCTTACACTACCGCTATAGAGATATAGGGTCTGAGCTTTGTTGGTGTCCATGAGATTTCTGTCTTAATTGTGGATTTTGATTGGTATGATATGTGTGCAACGAGAGTTGGCATGTATTACTTTCGTGTTGTCTGATTAGGATCAACAGTCGCATGTTAATCAGTAATTTCAATTCTAGATGAATTCGATAATGAAGTTAGAATCCCATGTGTTTTCCTATTCTGAATTTGATTAGTAGATTTAGTTATTAGTATAAAAGAACCCATCCTTGTTAATTGTCTTGGCAGTGAAAATTGATCATACATTGTTGCATAGGTGCGTATTCTTAATTCACCAGTCTCTGTGGGAACGAACAAATATATTACTTATGATCACATGCGCTTGCGTGTAGATTTTTGCGAACAAGTTTTTGGCGCCGCTGCCGGGGACTCGGTGTTAATTAATTAGTTTATGTACTTGTCATCAGTGTGCATTAAAATTCACTGACTAGGATTCTATTCTCTTCGCACTTTTCTTCTTTTCTTTATTTCAGGTACTTGGATTGCGTTTATGCAAACACGTTCTCAAACCCGTAAGAAAGCAATTGATTCATCTTCTTCTTCTTCTTCTGATTCTGAAATAATGACGGAACCTGAAGCACAACCAGACAGTAAGGCATTGAAGGATTTCTCTATGCCAAAGATCGATGATATCCAGTCAAGCATTGTCAGGCCTGCAATCGCAGCCAAAGCCTTTGAAATCAAACCAGGAACTATTCAAATGGTCCAGAACTCGGTACAGTATGGGGGTTCTCCTACTGAAGACCCTAATATGCATATACGTAATTTTATAGAGATCTGTGACACTTTCAAATTTAATGAAGTCTCTGATGATGCTGTGGGGCTTTTCCCATTTTCACTGAGAGATAAGGCTAAGGGATGGTTGCATTCTCTACCATCTGGTTCTATTACTACATGGGAAGATCTAGCTCAGAAATTTCTCACTAAATTCTTCCCCATGGCAAAGACTGCTGCACTACGAAATGCTCTATCTCAATTCTCTCAACAATCAGGAGAAACATTCTGTGAAGCCTGGGAGCGATATAAGGAGATGCTAAGGAAGTGTCCCCATCATGGCATGCCGGATTGGATGCAAATAAACTGTTTCTATAATGGTCTTGGACCTCAATCCAGACCTATGCTTGATGCTGCTTCTGGAGGTGCGCTATGGGCTAAAAGTTATGAAGAAGCTTATGATCTTATTGAAATGATGGCTGCTAATGAATATCAGAACCCTACTCAAAGACTTACTCAAGGGAAGGTAGCCGGAGTTCTTGAGCTTGACACGTCTACAGCTATTGCTGCTCAACTTAAGGCTCTCACGATGAAAGTCGATTCTCTGGCTCACCAAGGAATTCAACAACCGATCTCAATTTGCGAATTATGTGCTGGTACTCACTCTATTGATCAGTGTGCCATTTCTAGTGAATCAGCACAATTTGTGAGCAACTTTCAGAGAGGTCAACAGCCTGCTCCAGCTACTTACCATCCTAACAACCGAAATCATCCGAATTTCAGCTGGAGTAATAATCAGGGTTATAATCAGCCTCAACAAGGATTTCAACAGGGACCTAAACAATATAGTCAGGCTGGAACTTCACAACAGTATGCACCTAAACACCCATATCACCCTCCGGGATTTCAGAATCATGGGCAATCAGCTAACGAAAGGTCTGACATGGAAGAACTAAGACTCATGTACAAGAGTCAGGCAGTAACTTTAAAAGCTTTGGAGACACAAGTCGGTCAGTTAGCTAATGCTTTATTAAGCAGACCACAGGGGAATCTCCCTAGTGATACAGAGGTACCAGGTAAGAGGGAACCTAAAGAGCAAGTCCAATCCATTACGCTGAGATCTGGAAAAACTACAACAGGGCCAACCTCAACATTGGTACAAGATCAGGATGATGAACCGCAAGAAATTCCAGCAGAACTCCCTTCGAATACAATGGGCATAAAACCTAATGTTGAATTGGATAGGGCTATCCCTGCAGCTGCTCCGGTGTCAAAGCCATTATATCCACCACCTCCGTTTCCTAGGAGGTTAAAAAAACAGCAGCTGGATAAGCAATTTGGTAAATTCCTTGAAGTTTTCAAAAAGCTTCACATCAACATTCCTTTTGCTGAAGCACTCGAGCAAATGCCTAGCTATGCCAAGTTCATGAAGGGTGTTCTTTCAAAAAAGCTAAAGCTCGAGGAGTTAGAGACCGTAGCTTTAACGGAGGAATGTAGTGCTGTGCTTCAACAAAAATTACCACCTAAGCTGAAAGACCCGGGAAGCTTTACTATCCCTTGCACTATTGGGAAGTTCTCTTTTGATAAGTGTCTGTGCGACTTGGGAGCTAGCATCAATCTGATGCCTCTATCTATCTTCACACAACTTGACCTGCCAGAGCTCAAGCCAACAAACATGTCTTTACAGCTGGCTGATCGTTCGATCACATATCCGAGGGGTATTATTGAAGATGTGTTGGTCAAGGTTGATAAATTAATATTTCCAGCCGACTTCGTGATTCTTGATTTTGAAGAAGACAAAAGAATTCCTATCATCTTGGGTAGACCCTTTTTAGCCACCGGACAAACATTGATCGATGTCCAAAAAGGGGAACTTACAATGAGAATACAAGATCAGACGGTCACGTTCAACGTATTCAATGCAATGAAATTACCAACTGATGAGGAATCTTGTTTCAGTATGGATGTACTTGATACTACGGCAGAAGCCAACAGCCAGCGGGTTTTACAGAATGATGTATTGGAAGCAATCCTTACAAATGATGAGGAATTGGACAGTGAAGAAGAATTGGAAGAACTCCATCATCTTAACTCATCACCTTGGCGAAGGAATTTTGAACCACCTGTCGAATCTCTTGGCCTGGAGGAACAAAAGGAAGATCATAAACCACTACAACCATCAGTGATCAAAGCACCTAAACTTGAACTTAAACCGCTACCGGATCACTTGAGGTATGCTTTTCTTGGTGAAGGTTCTACTCTTCCTGTTATTATTGCAGCTAACTTGTCAGGTGAGGAAGAGGAAAAACTTTTGAGGGTGCTAAGGGAATTCAAAACAGCAATTGGTTGGACTATAGCTGATATCAAGGGAATCAGTCCATCCTTTTGTCAACACAAAATTCTTATTGAAGATGGAAGCAAACCTTCAGTGGAACAACAGAGAAGGTTAAATCCTATCATGAAGGAAGTTGTAAAGAAAGAGATTCTTAAATGGCTAGATGCAGGTATCGTATATCCAATTTCAGATAGCTCATGGGTGAGTCCAGTACAATGTGTGCCTAAGAAAGGAGGCATGACAGTAGTAGCCAACGAAAAAGGGGAACTCATCTCAACTAGAACTGTCACTGGTTGGAGGATTTGCATGGACTACAGAAAGCTGAATAAAGCTACAAGGAAGGATCACTTCCCTCTGCCTTTTATTGATCAGATGCTTGACAGGTTAGCTGGTCACGAATTCTATTGCCTGTTGGATGGGTATTCTGGCTATAATCAGATTGCTATTTCTCCGGAGGATCAAGAAAAGACAACCTTTACATGCCCTTATGGTACATTTGCATTCCGAAGAGTACCTTTTGGCTTATGCGGTGCACCAGCCACTTTTCAAAGGTGCATGATGGCAATATTCTCAGAGATGATCGGCATTAATGTGGAGGTATTCATGGACGATTTTTCTGTATTCGGAACATCTTATGACGAATGCCTCACAAATCTGAGAATGGTTCTTAAGCGATGTGTGGAAACAAATCTAATTCTCAATTGGGAAAAATGCCATTTCATGGTGCAAGAAGGAATCATATTGGGACATAAAGTATCTGCCAAGGGACTGGAAGTTGATAAAGCGAAGGTGGAAACAATTAAAAACCTTCCTCCACCACTCTCGGTTAAAGGCATCCGAAGCTTCCTTGGTCATGCAGGTTTCTATCGGAGGTTCATCAAAGACTTCTCAAAAATTTCCAAACCTCTTTGCAATCTGTTAGAGAAAGACATTCCATTCAAATTTGATGATGAGTGCTTGGAAGCATTTCAAACCATTCGAATTGATGTGTGATGCCAGTGATTATGCTGTAGGAGCTGTACTGGGCCAGCGTACAAGTAATGTGTTTCATGTTATCTACTACGCCAGCAAAACTTTAAATGATGCACAGTTGAATTACACTACTACAGAAAAAGAACTTCTAGCTATTGTCTTTAGCTTTGAGAAGTTCAGGTCTTATCTTCTTGGAACAAAAGTAGTGGTATACACTGACCATGCAGCCATTCGGTATCTCATCTCAAAGAAGGATTCTAAACCAAGACTAATTCGTTGGGTTCTATTACTCCAAGAATTTGATGTGGAAATTAAAGATCGGAAGGGCACGGAAAATCAGGTAGCGGATCATTTATCCCGAATAGAAGATCATAGCAAACAAACTACCGACAGTATTCTAATTAATGAATTCTTCCCAGATGAACAGTTGTTTGGGGCTGAGGCCGAAGAGCCATGGTTTGCTGACATTGTAAATTATCTGGTGAGTAAGGTCATTCCTCCAGAATTCTCTTATGCTCAACGCAAGAAATTCCTTCACGATGTGAAATGGTATATTTGGGATGAACCCTTTTTGTTTAAACAAGGAGTCGATCAAATTCTCAGACGGTGTATCCCTAATAATGAAGTTGAGGGAGTTTTGCGCGAGTGCCATTCCACTGGTTATGGAGGCCATTATAGCGGAGAGAAGACAGCAAAGAGGGTACTTCAAGCAGGTTTTTACTGGCCAACTCTGTTTAAGGATGCTCATCAGTTTGTGTTGGGTTGCGATCGATGTCAACGTACAGGTAATATTTCTAGGAGGAATGAAATGCCTCTTAAAATGCTTTTGGAAGTCGAAATATTTGATGTTTGGGGTATTGACTTTATGGGACCTTTCGTTTCGTCTTGCAACAACCAGTATATTCTATTAGCAGTTGATTATGTGTCTAAATGGGTGGAGGTGAAAGCCTTACCTACAAATGATGCTAAGGTGGTCTTGCAATTTCTTCAAAAACAAATCTTTACCCGTTTCGGAGTCCCTAGAGTCATTATCAGTGATGAAGGCTCTCATTTTTACAATCATAAATTCACAACCTTGATGACGAGATATAATATCAATCACCGGGTTGCTACTGCTTATCATCCTCAAACGAATGGTCAAGCTGAAGTGTCTAACAGAGAGATCAAACGCATATTAGAGAAGGTGGTTAACCCTTCTAGGAAAGACTGGTCCTTGCGATTAGACGAGGCTGCTTGGGCTTATCGAACAGCTTACAAAACACCAAGGGTACTTCTCCATTTCAGTTAGTGTTTGGGAAAGCTTGTCACTTACCAGTAGAATTGGAACATAAAGCTTATTGGGCACTAAAGAAGTTGAATTTCGACTTACAATTAGCCGGAGAGAAACGCATGATGCAACTCAATGAGTTGGAAGAGTTCCGCCTCCGTGCTTATGAAAATAACAAACTCTACAAAGAGAAGGTGAAAAGATTGCATGATCAGCGGTTGATACAAAAATCTTTTGTAGTAGGACAATTGGTTCTATTGTATAACTCTCGGTTGAAGCTGTTTCCAGGGAAACTCAAGTCACGCTGGTCGGGGCCGTTTACAGTCAAGACGGTATTCCCCCACGGTGCGGTAGAAATCTATGCCAAAGCACCGGATGAATCATTTAAGGTTAATGGTCAACGGTTGAAGCCTTACTTTGGCGGAAATGTGAATCGTGAGGTACAAACCACGATTCTTCAATCGGAATCGGATTAATTCTGGACTTCACGTCGAGCTAACGACGTTAAACAAGCGCTTCGTGGGAGGCAACCCACGCATTGGAACCATGTTGTACCGTTGTAACCCCCAAAACGCAAAAAACGAGAAATTTCGGCCCTGGGTGACAGTCACTAGCGCGCCCGCGCTAAGTTGCTCAGCGCGCCCGCGCTGCACTTAGCGCGCCCGCGCTACTGTCTGCGTAGAAGTCGATTTTTCTCACCAAAAATATTTTCTTTTCGTTTTTAAAAGCCCACAATCCTAATTTTGCATGCCTAGCCCGAAATATATCCTCCATAACCCTAACTCAGCTCTCAAAATCCTATATAAACACAAAACCCATCTCCAATTCATATTCTAATTCTATAAACCCTACTTATATACATACACACCCATACACACAACCACCATCAAATCTCTCAAACCCACTACACACAAATTTCTTACAACTCTAAATCTCTATCAATGGCACCCAAAAGAGCCCGAAGATCACAAGGACCAAGCACCCAAGCCCCTACATCTAGCGATTCTTCCTCGATGGGTGAGGTTGAATTCACATCCGATGGTGCACGAAATGAGTTTCAACGGCTTATGAATAAGTCGATAGTCAAGGAGAGGGGATTCTTACCCACGGCGGAAGATGGTGATCTTTTGAAGATGATTCAAGAAAGGGGATGGGAATCTTTTTGCGAGGCTCCGGAGGCGGTTCCCTTGGCCATTATTCGCGAGTTCTATGCTAATGCCAAGGAGAATCGCGATGGGTTCACGGTGGTGCGAGGAATCCGTGTGGATTATAGTGCGGAGGCGATCCGTAGAGTGATTGGGGGGCGTGCCAAGCACCGTAATGAAGAAGATTGGGTTGTTGAGAGGATTGGGCGTGCCAAACGCCGGTTTGATGATGATCCGGTTGATCTTGAGCGGTTGGTGTATGATATGTGTGTGCCGGATACGACTTGGAAGATGACGGCACCTCCTTTGCCGGCACATGTTTTGTTTCCAGCAGCCGCGTTGAACCGGTATGCGAAGGCGTGGAACGCCTTCATCTGTGCTAACATCATGCCATCTTCACATGGGCATGAGGTGACAGTGGATAGAGCTATTCTGCTCTTTGGGATTGTCTCGGGCAAGTATATTGATCTGGGACATGTTATTCATCAGGGGATTCTGAGGTTCTTACAGGGAGGAACCACTGGTGCCATTCCATATGGCACAATTGTTACGAAGCTATGTAGAGCAAGCGGTGTTCGTTGGCCAGCCAACGAGCAATTACAGTTGCCAGCAGCACCTATTGATCATTCGGCGATCAGCCGGATGACGGAGTGGGAAGGGGGAGTTCCCCACCCTCGAGGCCTCGGGTACATATATGATGAGATGCCAGGGGGACGTCCAGAATTTATTAGGAGGGAGCGTCCTAGAGCTTCTGGAGCTGGTACTTCACAGACGGAGAGGAGCTCCGAGCCTATGGGAGATGTTCATTATCGCCGCCTAGCGAGACGGATGGACACTATGCATGACATCCACCAGAGGTTTGCGTTTGACTTGACACAGGCTCTTGGTAGTGCTTTTCAGGCACAGGGGGTCACAGTTCAGTGGCCAGTATTCGGAGCAGGGATGCAGTATCCTCCACCTGATTCACCTCCAGCAGAGGAGGGGGAGGACTCGGACTCCGAGTAGGTATGTGGGTGCTCTAGCCTTTTTATCACTTTCAATGGGGACATTGAAAATTTTAAGTTTGGGGGTGGTAATCTAAGGAAGAGCATATTGTTATAAGGTAGTTTATTATTGCATGTGTTAGTTAGTTCATGTAGTTCACGTTTATTTTATTTTGCTTTGATTATTTCTCACGTTTTTTTTATTTTGCACACGTTTTCTTTCTATTTTTCTCATTTTTATTTATTTTACATGTTTAGTGGTAATTGTCGTAGTTAGTATCACGAGCATTTGCATGAATTATGAAGTTAAGCCAAGTTAATTGCCTATGATGAGTTATGTGCGTAGTTCTTGATTAGTAGTTTCAATTGCAATGCTAGGTTAGTACTTGGAAATTGCTTGTGTTGGAAATTGTAATTCACATATGTTCTTGAGATAGGATTTAGACGAAATTCCATGAATTCTAGGATTGAATTGAGCATCCTTCAGCTATAGGTCTGTAAATCTTAAGTTTGGGGGAACTGAGGAGTAGATATACCTTTCTAAAAAAAAGAAAAAAAGAAAAAAAGAAATAGTAGTAAATAAATTCACAAAAAAAAATAAGTGGTAGAATTAACTAGGTTGAGCTCATTAGTACTCGAGTAATTAAGTCTGAGGGGACTTTGTGCCTAACAACCTAAAAGCCTTCGTGGTTTGGGATTGTTGACCCAACGCTCGCTACATGGGTACTAGTGCATAAATCTTTAGGGATCTCAACCATTGCACAGTTAAATAAACCACTTGAATAGAGTGAATAATTGGTGTGTGAAGTCTTGTGGTGTTCGTAACGCATTTACACTGCGAAGCGCTCTGACCTTAGACCTAGCAATTAATCACCAATAAAAAGAAAAAAAAAATATATTGAATAAAATAGAAGGGTGTGGACATTCTTTGGGACCTTGGCTTTTAGTTGGACTTGAGTGACGGGGTGTTAGTTTTAAACTTTTATGATTCTTGATTGGGATTCTGTGGGAGTAGTAGTTTTTGTCTTGTCTCAATAAAAGAGCATGCTTGCACACACTGGCACTCCACACTTGTAAATAGAAGAGTAATTGACTTAGTAGCGAGAGAGATGAAATTCGAGAACATTAGCACAATCTGAGGTATTATAATTGGCAAGGCAATTACTTCATAGTTCACTCATTCATCACGTAGTTGCATTCATGCATTGCATTGTATTATTGTATAGTGTCGTTGACGCTTGAGGACAAGCATCAGTTTAAGTTTGGGGGTGTGATAAGTGGTATTTATACACACTTATAGGCCTTCATTTCCACTTAAATTGGTTGGTTGTACTTAAGTGTTTAGTGTCTTTTGATGTATTTTTAGTGTTTTTCTGTGCAGGTCACGAGTTGAGGTGATGAAGTGATTTTCTATCATTTTAGGTTGTTTTTGGTGCATTATTTGCAAGAATAGAGAATTGTGGATTCATCACGACTTGGGATTTTGTGGGTACATCTTCTACAAACCCTCACGAGAAGACACTCGTCCACTAGAGCTATCTAGGGGTTTAAAGGGCTTGTTACATGTGCTAAATGCAACCGTGATCACCTACGGAAGTGGTACTAGAGCGAGGAAGGGCATGCACGCGAGAACGAGCTGAAAAACGAAGAAACGGGCTGCCAGTGGCAGACAGTAGCGCGCCCGCGCTAGTTGTTAGCGCGCCCGCGCTATCCACTGGGACCACTAGCGCGCCTGCGCTAGTTTAGCGCGGCCACGCCCAGCAGAAGTGTCCCGGGCCGATTTTTGAAGCTTTTCTGATGGATTTTAGCAGCGGTCGAGGCCCGGTTGACTTGGTCAATGTACTTTATTTTCTCATGTGTAAAACCCTAGCCTCACATGTATCGTAGAATATCGGAATATAGTTTTATTAGTTTTTCTCTTGTAATCAAGCACATTATCGGTTTTGTATTGGATCGTTCTTAGTGAGGAAGTGACAGTTTCGAGCGAGATCGTGAACATCAAATCTGTAACGTTGTGTTCTTTATTATTAATTCAAGTACTTTTATTCCATTTAATTCTCGTAGTTTATTTATCATGTTTTCATTAGAACTCATGATGTCGATTAGTTCGATTATGAACTAACCGCCTTCATGGGATTCTAATGGATTTATCGATGTAGTCTAGTTAAGAATATTAATTACTTGATTTTGTGACGTACGTTGATTTCTTTGCATGAGCCGTGCTTATTCTTCTTAGGAGCGTAGCTAACTTCTAAGTTGTTTGTTAATTCTTTCTGAAGCGAGAGTGGATGATTGAATTTAGAACTATGCCATGTAAACATAGGATTATGTGAATGAAACATAATTTGTGGTAGACTTGAACTATTTTTATCACCCTGTGTAATCACGATAGACGACTTGCTATTAAACCTTTCTGCTTACACTACCGCTATAGAGATATAGGGTCTGAGCTTTGTTGGTGTCCATGAGATTTCTGTCTTAATTGTGGATTTTGATTGGTATGATATGTGTGCAACGAGAGTTGGCATGTATTACTTTCGTGTTGTCTGATTAGGATCAACAGTCGCATGTTAATCAGTAATTTCAATTCTAGATGAATTCGATAATGAAGTTAGAATCCCATGTGTTTTCCTATTCTGAATTTGATTAGTAGATTTAGTTATTAGTATAAAAGAACCCATCCTTGTTAATTGTCTTGGCAGTGAAAATTGATCATACATTGTTGCATAGGTGCGTATTCTTAATTCACCAGTCTCTGTGGGAACGAACAAATATATTACTTATGATCACGTGCGCTTGCGTGTAGATTTTTGCGAACAAGTTTTTGGCGCCGCTGCCGGGGACTCGGTGTTAATTAATTAGTTTATGTACTTGTCATCAGTGTGCATTAAAATTCACTGACTAGGATTCTATTCTCTTCGCACTTTTCTTCTTTTCTTTATTTCAGGTACTTGGATTGCGTTTATGCAAACACGTTCTCAAACCCGTAAGAAAGCAATTGATTCATCTTCTTCTTCTTCTTCTGATTCTGAAACAATGACGGAACCTGAAGCACAACCAGACAGTAAGGCATTGAAGGATTTCTCTATGCCAAAGATCGATGATATCCAGTCAAGCATTGTCAGGCCTGCAATCGCAGCCAAAGCCTTTGAAATCAAACCAGGAACTATTCAAATGGTCCAGAACTCGGTACAGTATGGGGGTTCTCCTACTGAAGACCCTAATATGCATATACGTAATTTTATAGAGATCTGTGACACTTTCAAATTTAATGAAGTCTCTGATGATGCTGTGGGGCTTTTCCCATTTTCACTGAGAGATAAGGCTAAGGGATGGTTGCATTCTCTACCATCTGGTTCTATTACCACATGGGAAGATCTAGCTCAGAAATTTCTCACTAAATTCTTCCCCATGGCAAAGACTGCTGCACTACGAAATGCTCTATCTCAATTCTCTCAACAATCAGGAGAAACATTCTGTGAAGCCTGGGAGCGATATAAGGAGATGCTAAGGAAGTGTCCCCATCATGGCATGCCGGATTGGATGCAAATAAACTGTTTCTATAATGGTCTTGGACCTCAATCCAGACCTATGCTTGATGCTGCTTCTGGAGGTGCGCTATGGGCTAAAAGTTATGAAGAAGCTTATGATCTTATTGAAATGATGGCTGCTAATGAATATCAGAACCCTACTCAAAGACTTACTCAAGGGAAGGTAGCTGGAGTTCTTGAGCTTGACACGTCTACAGCTATTGCTGCTCAACTTAAGGCTCTCACGATGAAAGTCGATTCTCTGGCTCACCAAGGAATTCAACAACCGATCTCAATTTGCGAATTATGTGCTGGTACTCACTCTATTGATCAGTGTGCCATTTCTAGTGAATCAGCACAATTTGTGAGCAACTTTCAGAGAGGTCAACAGCCTGCTCCAGCTACTTACCATCCTAACAACCGAAATCATCCGAATTTCAGCTGGAGTAATAATCAGGGTTATAATCAGCCTCAACAAGGATTTCAACAGGGACCTAAACAATATAGTCAGGCTGGAACTTCACAACAGTATGCACCTAAACACCCATATCACCCTCCGGGATTTCAGAATCATGGGCAATCAGCTAACGAAAGGTCTGACATGGAAGAACTAAGACTCATGTACAAGAGTCAGGCAGTAACTTTAAAAGCTTTGGAGACACAAGTCGGTCAGTTAGCTAATGCTTTATTAAGCAGACCACAGGGGAATCTCCCTAGTGATACAGAGGTACCAGGTAAGAGGGAACCTAAAGAGCAAGTCCAATCCATTACGCTGAGATCTGGAAAAACTACAACAGGGCCAACCTCAACATTGGTACAAGATCAGGATGATGAACCGCAAGAAATTCCAGCAGAACTCCCTTCGAATACAATGGGCATAAAACCTAATGTTGAATTGGATAGGGCTATCCCTGCAGCTGCTCCGGTGTCAAAGCCATTATATCCACCACCTCCGTTTCCTAGGAGGTTAAAAAAACAGCAGCTGGATAAGCAATTTGGTAAATTCCTTGAAGTTTTCAAAAAGCTTCACATCAACATTCCTTTTGCTGAAGCACTCGAGCAAATGCCTAGCTATGCCAAGTTCATGAAGGGTATTCTTTCAAAAAAGCTAAAGCTCGAGGAGTTAGAGACCGTAGCTTTAACGGAGGAATGTAGTGCTGTGCTTCAACAAAAATTACCACCTAAGCTGAAAGACCCGGGAAGCTTTACTATCCCTTGCACTATTGGGAAGTTCTCTTTTGATAAGTGTCTGTGCGACTTGGGAGCTAGCATCAATCTGATGCCTCTATCTATCTTCACACAACTTGACCTGCCAGAGCTCAAGCCAACAAACATGTCTTTACAGCTGGCTGATCGTTCGATCACATATCCGAGGGGTATTATTGAAGATGTGTTGGTCAAGGTTGATAAATTAATATTTCCAGCCGACTTCGTGATTCTTGATTTTGAAGAAGACAAAAGAATTCCTATCATCTTGGGTAGACCCTTTTTAGCCACCGGACAAACATTGATCGATGTCCAAAAAGGGGAACTTACAATGAGAATACAAGATCAGACGGTCACGTTCAACGTATTCAATGCAATGAAATTACCAACTGATGAGGAATCTTGTTTCAGTATGGATGTACTTGATACTACGGCAGAAGCCAACAGCCAGCGGGTTTTACAGAATGATGTATTGGAAGCAATCCTTACAAATGATGAGGAATTGGACAGTGAAGAAGAATTGGAAGAACTCCATCATCTTAACTCATCACCTTGGCGAAGGAATTTTGAACCACCTGTCGAATCTCTTGGCCTGGAGGAACAAAAGGAAGATCATAAACCACTACAACCATCAGTGATCAAAGCACCTAAACTTGAACTTAAACCGCTACCGGATCACTTGAGGTATGCTTTTCTTGGTGAAGGTTCTACTCTTCCTGTTATTATTGCAGCTAACTTGTCAGGTGAGGAAGAGGAAAAACTTTTGAGGGTGCTAAGGGAATTCAAAACAGCAATTGGTTGGACTATAGCTGATATCAAGGGAATCAGTCCATCCTTTTGTCAACACAAAATTCTTATTGAAGATGGAAGCAAACCTTCAGTGGAACAACAGAGAAGGTTAAATCCTATCATGAAGGAAGTTGTAAAGAAAGAGATTCTTAAATGGCTAGATGCAGGTATCGTATATCCAATTTCAGATAGCTCATGGGTGAGTCCAGTACAATGTGTGCCTAAGAAAGGAGGCATGACAGTAGTAGCCAACGAAAAAGGGGAACTCATCTCAACTAGAACTGTCACTGGTTGGAGGATTTGCATGGACTACAGAAAGCTGAATAAAGCTACAAGGAAGGATCACTTCCCTCTGCCTTTTATTGATCAGATGCTTGACAGGTTAGCTGGTCACGAATTCTATTGCCTGTTGGATGGGTATTCTGGCTATAATCAGATTGCTATTTCTCCGGAGGATCAAGAAAAGACAACCTTTACATGCCCTTATGGTACATTTGCATTCCGAAGAGTACCTTTTGGCTTATGCGGTGCACCAGCCACTTTTCAAAGGTGCATGATGGCAATATTCTCAGAGATGATCGGCATTAATGTGGAGGTATTCATGGACGATTTTTCTGTATTCGGAACATCTTATGACGAATGCCTCACAAATCTGAGAATGGTTCTTAAGCGATGTGTGGAAACAAATCTAATTCTCAATTGGGAAAAATGCCATTTCATGGTGCAAGAAGGAATCATATTGGGACATAAAGTATCTGCCAAGGGACTGGAAGTTGATAAAGCGAAGGTGGAAACAATTAAAAACCTTCCTCCACCACTCTCGGTTAAAGGCATCCGAAGCTTCCTTGGTCATGCAGGTTTCTATCGGAGGTTCATCAAAGACTTCTCAAAAATTTCCAAACCTCTTTGCAATCTGTTAGAGAAAGACATTCCATTCAAATTTGATGATGAGTGCTTGGAAGCATTTCAAACCATTCGAATTGATGTGTGATGCCAGTGATTATGCTGTAGGAGCTGTACTGGGCCAGCGTACAAGTAATGTGTTTCATGTTATCTACTACGCCAGCAAAACTTTAAATGATGCACAGTTGAATTACACTACTACAGAAAAAGAACTTCTAGCTATTGTCTTTAGCTTTGAGAAGTTCAGGTCTTATCTTCTTGGAACAAAAGTAGTGGTATACACTGACCATGCAGCCATTCGGTATCTCATCTCAAAGAAGGATTCTAAACCAAGACTAATTCGTTGGGTTCTATTACTCCAAGAATTTGATGTGGAAATTAAAGATCGGAAGGGCACGGAAAATCAGGTAGCGGATCATTTATCCCGAATAGAAGATCATAGCAAACAAACTACCGACAGTATTCTAATTAATGAATTCTTCCCAGATGAACAGTTGTTTGGGGCTGAGGCCGAAGAGCCATGGTTTGCTGACATTGTAAATTATCTGGTGAGTAAGGTCATTCCTCCAGAATTCTCTTATGCTCAACGCAAGAAATTCCTTCACGATGTGAAATGGTATATTTGGGATGAACCCTTTTTGTTTAAACAAGGAGTCTATCAAATTCTCAGACGGTGTATCCCTAATAATGAAGTTGAGGGAGTTTTGCGCGAGTGCCATTCCACTGGTTATGGAGGCCATTATAGCGGAGAGAAGACAGCAAAGAGGGTACTTCAAGCAGGTTTTTACTGGCCAACTCTGTTTAAGGATGCTCATCAGTTTGTGTTGGGTTGCGATCGATGTCAACGTACAGGTAATATTTCTAGGAGGAATGAAATGCCTCTTAAAATGCTTTTGGAAGTCGAAATATTTGATGTTTGGGGTATTGACTTTATGGGACCTTTCGTTTCGTCTTGCAACAACCAGTATATTCTATTAGCAGTTGATTATGTGTCTAAATGGGTGGAGGTGAAAGCCTTACCTACAAATGATGCTAAGGTGGTCTTGCAATTTCTTCAAAAACAAATCTTTACCCGTTTCGGAGTCCCTAGAGTCATTATCAGTGATGAAGGCTCTCATTTTTACAATCATAAATTCACAACCTTGATGACGAGATATAATATCAATCACCGGGTTGCTACTGCTTATCATCCTCAAACGAATGGTCAAGCTGAAGTGTCTAACAGAGAGATCAAACGCATATTAGAGAAGGTGGTTAACCCTTCTAGGAAAGACTGGTCCTTGCGATTAGACGAGGCTGCTTGGGCTTATCGAACAGCTTACAAAACACCATTGGGTACTTCTCCATTTCAGTTAGTGTTTGGGAAAGCTTGTCACTTACCAGTAGAATTGGAACATAAAGCTTATTGGGCACTAAAGAAGTTGAATTTCGACTTACAATTAGCCGGAGAGAAACGCATGATGCAACTCAATGAGTTGGAAGAGTTCCGCCTCCGTGCTTATGAAAATAACAAACTCTACAAAGAGAAGGTGAAAAGATTGCATGATCAGCGGTTGATACAAAAATCTTTTGTAGTAGGACAATTGGTTCTATTGTATAACTCTCGGTTGAAGCTGTTTCCAGGGAAACTCAAGTCACGCTGGTCGGGGCCGTTTACAGTCAAGACGGTATTCCCCCACGGTGCGGTAGAAATCTATGCCAAAGCACCGGATGAATCATTTAAGGTTAATGGTCAACGGTTGAAGCCTTACTTTGGCGGAAATGTGAATCGTGAGGTACAAACCACGATTCTTCAATCGGAATCGGATTAATTCTGGACTTCACGTCGAGCTAACGACGTTAAACAAGCGCTTCGTGGGAGGCAACCCACGCATTGGAACCATGTTGTACCGTTGTAACCCCCAAAACGCAAAAAACGAGAAATTTCGGCCCTGGGTGACAGTCACTAGCGCGCCCGCGCTAGTGTCTAGCGCGCCCGCGCTAAGTTGCTCAGCGCGCCCGCGCTGCACTTAGCGCGCCCGCGCTACTGTCTGCGTAGAAGTCGATTTTTCTCACCAAAAATATTTTCTTTTCGTTTTTAAAAGCCCACAATCCTAATTTTGCATGCCTAGCCCGAAATATATCCTCCATAACCCTAACTCAGCTCTCAAAATCCTATATAAACACAAAACCCATCTCCAATTCATATTCTAATTCTATAAACCCTACTTATATACATACACACCCATACACACAACCACCATCAAATCTCTCAAACCCACTACACACAAATTTCTTACAACTCTAAATCTCTATCAATGGCACCCAAAAGAGCCCGAAGATCACAAGGACCAAGCACCCAAGCCCCTACATCTAGCGATTCTTCCTCGATGGGTGAGGTTGAATTCACATCCGATGGTGCACGAAACGAGTTTCAACGGCTTATGAATAAGTCGATAGTCAAGGAGAGGGGATTCTTACCCACGGCGGAAGATGGTGATCTTTTGAAGATGATTCAAGAAAGGGGATGGGAATCTTTTTGCGAGGCTCCGGAGGCGGTTCCCTTGGCCATTATTCGCGAGTTCTATGCTAATGCCAAGGAGAATCGCGATGGGTTCACGGTGGTGCGAGGAATCCGTGTGGATTATAGTGCGGAGGCGATCCGTAGAGTGATTGGGGGGCGTGCCAAGCACCGTAATGAAGAAGATTGGGTTGTTGAGAGGATTGGGCGTGCCAAACGCCGGTTTGATGATGATCCGGTTGATCTTGAGCGGTTGGTGTATGATATGTGTGTGCCGGATACGACTTGGAAGATGACGGCACCTCCTTTGCCGGCACATGTTTTGTTTCCAGCAGCCGCGTTGAACCGGTATGCGAAGGCGTGGAACGCCTTCATCTGTGCTAACATCATGCCATCTTCACATGGGCATGAGGTGACAGTGGATAGAGCTATTCTGCTCTTTGGGATTGTCTCGGGCAAGTATATTGATCTGGGACATGTTATTCATCAGGGGATTCTGAGGTTCTTACAGGGAGGAACCACTGGTGCCATTCCATATGGCACAATTGTTACGAAGCTATGTAGAGCAAGCGGTGTTCGTTGGCCAGCCAACGAGCAATTACAGTTGCCAGCAGCACCTATTGATCATTCGGCGATCAGCCGGATGACGGAGTGGGAAGGAGGAGTTCCCCACCCTCGAGGCCTCGGGTACATATATGATGAGATGCCAGGGGGACGTCCAGAATTTATTAGGAGGGAGCGTCCTAGAGCTTCTGGAGCTGGTACTTCACAGACGGAGAGGAGCTCCGAGCCTATGGGAGATGTTCATTATCGCCGCCTAGCGAGACGGATGGACACTATGCATGACATCCACCAGAGGTTTGCGTTTGACTTGACACAGGCTCTTGGTAGTGCTTTTCAGGCACAGGGGGTCACAGTTCAGTGGCCAGTATTCGGAGCAGGGATGCAGTATCCTCCACCTGATTCACCTCCAGCAGAGGAGGGGAGGACTCGGACTCCGAGTAGGTATGTGGGTGCTCTAGCCTTTTTATCACTTTCAATGGGGACATTGAAAATTTTAAGTTTGGGGGTGGTAATCTAAGGAAGAGCATATTGTTATAAGGTAGTTTATTATTGCATGTGTTAGTTAGTTCATGTAGTTCACGTTTATTTTATTTTGCTTTGATTATTTCTCACGTTTTTTTTATTTTGCACACGTTTTCTTTCTATTCTTCTCATTTTTATTTATTTTACATGTTTAGTGGTAATTGTCGTAGTTAGTATCACGAGCATTTGCATGAATTATGAAGTTAAGCCAAGTTAATTGCCTATGATGAGTTATGTGCGTAGTTCTTGATTAGTAGTTTCAATTGCAATGCTAGGTTAGTACTTGGAAATTGCTTGTGTTGGAAATTGTAATTCACATATGTTCTTGAGATAGGATTTAGACGAAATTCCATGAATTCTAGGATTGAATTGAGCATCCTTCAGCTATAGGTCTGTAAATCTTAAGTTTGGGGGAACTGAGGAGTAGATATACCTTTCTAAAAAAAAGAAAAAAAGAAAAAAAGAAATAGTAGTAAATAAATTCACAAAAAAAATAAGTGGTAGAATTAACTAGGTTGAGCTCATTAGTACTCGAGTAATTAAGTCTGAGGGGACTTTGTGCCTAACAACCTAAAAGCCTTCGTGGTTTGGGATTGTTGACCCAACGCTCGCTACATGGGTACTAGTGCATAAATCTTTAGGGATCTCAACCATTGCACAGTTAAATAAACCACTTGAATAGAGTGAATAATTGGTGTGTGAAGTCTTGTGGTGTTCGTAACGCATTTACACTGCGAAGCGCTCTGACCTTAGACCTAGCAATTAATCACCAATAAAAAGAAAAAAAAAATATATTGAATAAAATAGAAGGGTGTGGACATTCTTTGGGACCTTGGCTTTTAGTTGGACTTGAGTGACGGGGTGTTAGTTTTAAACTTTTATGATTCTTGATTGGGATTCTGTGGGAGTAGTAGTTTTTGTCTTGTCTCAATAAAAGAGCATGCTTGCACACACTGGCACTCCACACTTGTAAATAGAAGAGTAATTGACTTAGTAGCGAGAGAGATGAAATTCGAGAACATTAGCACAATCTGAGGTATTATAATTGGCAAGGCAATTACTTCATAGTTCACTCATTCATCACGTAGTTGCATTCATGCATTGCATTGTATTATTGTATAGTGTCGTTGACGCTTGAGGACAAGCATCAGTTTAAGTTTGGGGGTGTGATAAGTGGTATTTATACACACTTATAGGCCTTCATTTCCACTTAAATTGGTTGGTTGTACTTAAGTGTTTAGTGTCTTTTGATGTGTTTTTAGTGTTTTTCTGTGCAGGTCACGAGTTGAGGTGATGAAGTGATTTTCTATCATTTTAGGTTGTTTTTGGTGCATTATTTGCAAGAATAGAGAATTGTGGATTCATCACGACTTGGGATTTTGTGGGTACATCTTCTACAAACCCTCACGAGAACACACTCGTCCACTAGAGCTATCTAGGGGTTTAAAGGGCTTGTTGCATGTGCTAAATGCAACCGTGATCACCTACGGAAGTGGTACTAGAGCGAGGAAGGGCATGCACGCGAGAACGAGCTGAAAAACGAAGAAACGGGCTGCCAGTGGCAGACAGTAGCGCGCCCGCGCTAGTTGTTAGCGCGCCCGCGCTATCCACTGTGACCACTAGCGCGCCTGCGCTAGTTTAGCGCGGCCACGCCCAGCAGAAGTGTCCCGGGCCGATTTTTAAAGCTTTTCTGATGGATTTTAGCAGCGGTCGAGGCCCGGTTGACTTGGTCAATGTACTTTATTTTCTCATGTGTAAAACCCTAGCCTCACATGTATCGTAGAATATCGGAATATAGTTTTATTAGTTTTTCTCTTGTAATCAAGCACATTATCAGTTTTGTATTGGATCGTTCTTAGCGAGGAAGTGACAGTTTCGAGCGAGATCGTGAACATCAAATCTGTAACGTTGTGTTCTTTATTATTAATTCAAGTACTTTTATTCCATTTAATTCTCGTAGTTTATTTATCATGTTTTCATTAGAACTCATGATGTCGATTAGTTCGATTATGAACTAACCGCCTTCATGGGATTCTAATGGATTTATCGATGTAGTCTAGTTAAGAATATTAATTACTTGATTTTGTGACGTACGTTGATTTCTTTGCATGAGCCGTGCTTATTCTTCTTAGGAGCGTAGCTAACTTCTAAGTTGTTTGTTAATTCTTTCTGAAGCGAGAGTGGATGATTGAATTTAGAACTATGCCATGTAAACATAGGATTATGTGAATGAAACATAATTTGTGGTAGACTTGAACTATTTTTATCACCCTGTGTAATCATGATAGACGACTTGCTATTAAACCTTTCTGCTTACACTACCGCTATAGAGATATAGGGTCTGAGCTTTGTTGGTGTCCATGAGATTTCTGTCTTAATTGTGGATTTTGATTGGTATGATATGTGTGCAACGAGAGTTGGCATGTATTACTTTCGTGTTGTCTGATTAGGATCAACAGTCGCATGTTAATCAGTAATTTCAATTCTAGATGAATTCGATAATGAAGTTAGAATCCCATGTGTTTTCCTATTCTGAATTTGATTAGTAGATTTAGTTATTAGTATAAAAGAACCCATCCTTGTTAATTGTCTTGGCAGTGAAAATTGATCATACATTGTTGCATAGGTGCGTATTCTTAATTCACCAGTCTCTGTGGGAACGAACAAATATATTACTTAGGATCCTGTGATCCCTGGAAACCAGCTCTCCTCTGATGCACAGACTCTCTCACCTGTAGGTACCTATGAACCAAAGACTGGTGCTCAAATGGTGGTAGAAAGTCGAAAGCAGGAAATGCAGGATCAGGAATAGGGGGTGGTCCCTCAAACTGGGTAGGTGCAGTCATAGGTGCATTGACATGGACAGTAATAGGTGGTGCAGAAGTGATAGGAGCCGATGGAGGAGTAGTGGATACATGTGGAGGTATAGGTGTATCCACAGTAGCAGCTGATACAAGGGTCTCAAACTGGTAATGATCCATAACTCTGGGGATGTCATAGGTGTAAGGATAGGGAGTAGGCTCGAACCGACTAAGTATCTCAAGAATAGTAGGCTCCTCCCTCTCAGGAACTGGCTCGGGGATAGTAGGTGCAGGAATAGTATCTGAAGGGGTCGAGGTCAACTCGGGTAATGGTGGATCAAGATCTAGTAACTCTATGAAATCAGTATCATTAGAAACCAGATCGACAATCTCTGGAGCAGGTGGCTCTATAATCTGGATCGAGGAATCATCAGAGTCAATGTCTATAACCATAATGTCTGATGATGAGTCACTGGAACCACTATCTATAACCATCACGTCCATAGATGGATCGCTATCATAAGTAGAGTCAGTATCCATAGACATAACCTCCAAACTAGAAGTAGAATCACTGCTAATCTCTATCTGAGAGGAGTGGTCTGTATCGGAATCTCCCTCGTACCCTGACATCTGAACAGCAAATAAACATTATTACTACCAATTATACAATTGCTCGTAACTATAAAAATATATATACTCATAGGGTTTACTAACCCCTTGCGTATGTACTCTAACATACGGGATAGGTTCAACAAGGGTACCTATCTTAAACTTTGTGCCGTATTCGCTAGTTATATTCCTAGGGTTTCTCAAATCCAAAGGATATAACTATCGCTCTGATACCAAACCTGTGACGCCCCCAGATCCGCATCCCGCAGATCTGGCTCGCCACTAAGCATTTGGCTCAAAACAACACTTGCATTACATAATAATATCTTACAACAAAACTCTCGCCCCACAAGTCCAGGGTCGATCGTCTTACAACATTGCTTCCAAGTCAAACTTGATTACATATTGGGAAGTCTGATTACAGACTATAATAACTATTGGTAATACTACCAAGCGGCATAGTCTAGCCACCTCAGTTTGGGTAATGCGCCTTCTCCTTTCCTTTGCCAGTACCCGTTTCCGGGCGGTTCTCCTTAGTCGTGCCATACTCGCTTTTTCCTGCTTAAAATAATATAAAGTATATGCAAGAATGAGCAATCATATTGCTCAGCAAGTCCACATAGCACATAACAACATATAGCAGGACAAGCGAGTAAAACATCGAAAGCATCTCAAAACAAAGCAATGAAGCAGATAACACCAATCAACATAACAATTTCAAAATAAGAAAATGCTGGTCTTCCACCCCCTCGGTAACACTACATGGTCCGATCATAACCATTTCGTGCTTCCCGTTTTACTGTGTAATCTTTGCAGTCTGATCGTCACTGCACAAGATACACCTCACACTCTCATTTTTTGCTAGCACAAGGGTTAACATTTGTAACCCTAGACTATCCACACACAGCAGATAGTCAAGAAATTATCATCTATTCCACGAATTTAATAAATTCGTGTTGACCAGCTTATTCAGAATCCTCCGAGTACACATCTTCCACTTCACTTCAACGAAGGAATACGAACAATGCATCCATTATTTATCAATCAAGAAATTTCAAGATTTCATAATGTTGAAGAAATATTGAGTATTATTAGGAGTAGTTACTTCCGAACAAAGGAAGAACCCAAAATGAATAAAACTCTTAGTTTTGATATCAACTCGGGTCAAATTAATAATAAAACAACACATTTAAAATATTAAATACGCAAGAAGGTATCATATTGAAGAAGAGGGACTAGCGAACTTGCCTGGCGTCCTTAGCTTGATATTTATTTCCGAGGTTTAATATATATCCGGCTTCACCTTATCCAGGAATTATATATATTCTAAGCCATGCAAAATAATACATTTAGTATTCTTACTCAAAATAAAAATGTAAAAATTTCAAAATAATTTATTACTTGATTTGATAATATCACTAGCTTTAAATTAAATTAAAATGTGAGCAAAAATCCCTTGATTAATTATTTGATTCCAACTCCTACTTCCTTAATCACTTGCTTCCTTTTAGTCACTAATCAGTGATTTACTTAAACTTTATATAACCCCATGAATCTTATCGATTTGTCCCACCATCCTTGACATTCTCATAAATTTTATCCTTTCTTGTTTTCTACTACTACTAAAAGGAATTTATGAAAGATGGCTACTCCGATTATTTTGATGTTTAGTCATTCTTTTAAACCGAATTTTTATTAATCATACTTATCTCCTTATAATATAGTGATACTGATTTAATTAACAATTCATATTATTTTAGCAATTCTTTACATATCCATTACTTAGCTTTATTGAATTAATTATTCCTTCACTTATTACAAGAACCCTTTTTCTAGTCTAACCTTACTGTAATGAGGAATAATTATCAACTAACTTTTATTATTACCCAAAATTATTCCTTCGACTTTCCATCTTAATTCCAATTTATATACTAAATTTGACTATATTCTTTTTAACCTTTAATACTTAACATGTTAGATATAATTGATGATTACTAATGTTCTTAAAGTTTGTTTTAGAACAGGAGTCATCAGAGTTTAAGCTGGAAGCTGATCAGAGTTTGATGTAGCTGATCAGAGTTTAGTAAAGTCTGACCAGAGTTTGATAAAGTCTGATCAGAGTTTACATAGTCAAGACTTGTCAGAGTTTACACGTGGAAAGAGCTCAGAAGCGGATATACTTCAAGGAAGGATAAAAGCTGAGGAGTGATTTGCTGACTATGGAAACTAAACAGAAAACTGGAGCAATCTTTAATTGATAGATTTATTAGCTGATTTATAGGATATCAAATCAGAGATTGATTTTGTAACTGTGTCTATATAAACACAGATTAGGGTTACTCTATATGAGTTGAGTTATCGAGTACATTGTTAAGAACCCTAGCAGCTCTTAGTGATACAATATAAATCACTGAGAGAGTCTTTGTAACCATTGAAGCTTTGTGAATAAGAGTTTATTGTTTTCAATCTCTCATATTGCTATACTGTGATACAGATTGTGCTTACTATATCATCTTATATAGTGAGTTAACGGGACCTAACAAGTGGTATCAGAGCCAGCTCTGTTAAGATTACTACAGTGAGATCTTAATCACAATCATGTCTGAAAAATCACAAGCTTCATCCTTTAGAGTTCCAATCCTTAAGGCATCTGAATATCCAGTCTGGAAAGAGAGAATGATCATATTCTTAGACTCTGTTGATCCAGAATACCTTGACAGGATCTATGATGGACCACATATGCCTACCAAGCTCTTTGTTGGGCTTGCAGATGAACATCAGAAGATGGTCCCATAAGAAAAGAAAGATTATACCCCTGAGGACATCTTGTCAATTGGTAAAGACTCTAAGGTGAAACACCTTCTGCACAGTGCCCTTGATAATGCAATGTCTAATAGGGTGATTGGGTGCAAAACTGCTAAACAAATCTGGGATGCTCTGGAAACCAGATGTCAAGGAACTCAGGCCATTAAGAAAAACAGAAAAACAATCCTTACACAGGAGTATGAGCACTTTGACTCGAAATCTGGTGAGTCCTTGACAGATCTGTATGACAGATTTGTCAAACTGTTGAATGACTTATCTCTGGTGAACAAGGAATATGATCTTGAAGACTCAAACCTCAAATTCCTTCTGGCTCTTCCTGAAAAATGGGATTTGAAAGTCACCACAATAAGAGACAATCTTGATCTTGGAGAAATGTCTCTTGATGATGTTTATGGAAGACTGAAGACTCATGAACTTGAGATGGAGCAGAGGAGCAAACGTCATGGAGGAAAATCAAAGTCTGTTGCTCTGAAAGTTCAAGAGGAAGCTGCTAAGAGCAAAGGAAAAGCTCATGTCACAAAGTCTGACATTGAGTCATCAAACTCTGATGATTCAAACTCTGATGTTCCCTCAGACTCTGAAGAAAGTGATGATGAGATGATGCAGTTAGCAGCATTGATGGTGAAAAGCTTCAAGAAGTTGGTCTACAAAAAGTTCAACAAAGGCAAAAGTTTTTCAAGGAAAGACAGAAACTCTGACAGAGTTTATGATAAGAAGAACTTCAAGAAGAATGAGGGCAAGGAAGGGAAAGCTGGAAAGGCTGACAAGTATATCTGTTTCAACTGTGGTGAAAAGGGTCACTTTGCATCTGAATGCAAGAAAGCCAAGAAGGAAAAAGAAAAGGCCTTCATCACCAAGAAAGGAAACTGGACAGATACATCTGATTCAGAGGAAGAAGTCAATTATGCTCTGATGGCAAACACTGACAACAACTCTGAATTTACTGCAAAGGTACCTCATTCCACTCTTGCCTTTGATACTGAAGATATAACTGAGTTAAGATTGTTTCTTAAAACTTTGCATATCAGCTTTAGAGATCAGACTTTAGAAAATGAAAGATTAAAATCTGAAACTCTAAGTGTAAAGAAAAGGAATGATTATCTAGAAAAGGAATTAGTGCAGATGTTGGAAGTTCCGAAAGAAAGAGATGATGCTGTCATTGTCAAAGATGAATTATTAAAGAGGTATGCATCTCTTCAATCAGAACTTGCTAAGGAAAGAGACATTATTAAAACATGGACTAATTCAGGCAAAACTACTCAGGATATCTTAGGTAGTGGAAACTGGAAAAAGGGACTAGGTTACACTGATAACTCAGAAGCTGAGTCATCAAAAACAGAGTTTGTTAAAACTCAAAAACCTAAGGTTAAACCTGTTAAATTTGTTGCTGAATCCTCTAAGTCTAAACAGAATAGACCAAAATCAGAGATTAACAACAATTTAAAAACTGATAAGCCCAAGCAGGTTAACATAGGACTGATGACTCAGAAACAGCTTAAACATAAGCTTAAAGAGGTAAAATCTGATGACAAAAACAGGGAACCTAGGAAAAATAGAAATGGCAAGACTGGAATAGACAAGAGTAATAACTACATGCCTATTCCAAATGCTCCTAGGAAGACATGCCATAACTGTGGGAATACTAATCATCTTGCTAATTTTTGCAGGAAGAACAAGGACATTAACTCCTTACCTACAAAGTCTGGAGTTAGAAAAAGTAGTATTAGATATAAACCACAAGATCCATGTTTTCATTGTGGTAGTTTATGGCATTCTATCTATACTTGCAAAGAATATCATAGTTTGTATTATGATTATTATCAATTGAAACCTTCTTTAAAGGTTAATAAAAACTCTGCAAGTACAAACTCTGTTTCTAGTACAAACTCTGTTACAAAGTCTGTTAGCTCAAACTCTGATAATAATAATAATTCCGCTGCAAAAGCTAACAAACTAAATAAGGCCAAGGGATCCAAGCAAGTCTGGGTCCTTAAAACTAACAATTAGTGGTCTTTGTGATTGCAGGGCAACAGGAAGAATATCCTAGTCTTGGACAGTGGATTTTCAGGACACATGACTGGAAATAAGACCCTGCTGTCAGAGTTTGTGGAGAAGGCTGGCCCAAGTGTTTCTTATGGAGATGGCAACATAGGAAAGACTCTGGGATATGGCAACATCAATCTTGGAAATGTCATCATATCAAATGTAGCTCTTGTTCAAGGGCTAAAACACAATTTACTCTCTGTCAGTCAAATCTGTGACAGAGGATATCATGTTGATTTCTATGAAGAACACAGTGAGATAGTGAGCAAGTCAACAGGCAAAGTGGCAGTGATTGCTCACAGACATGGGAATATTTATGAAATCCACTTGCCTACAAACTCTGAAGGAAAAGCAATCTGCTTGTCTACAAGAATCTCTGCAGAAGAAAGTTGGAAGTGGCACAAGAAACTCTCACATCTCAATTTCAACTCCATAAATGAGCTTATAAAGAAAAAACTTGTGAGAGGACTTCCTGAATCACTACTCACATCTGATGGATTATGTGATTCATGCCAAAAGGCCAAGCAGAGAAAGACATCCTTCAAGAGTAAGACAGAATTCTCAATAAAGAAACCATATTATCTTCTACATGTTGATCTATTTGGACCAGTTAATGTACCATCCATTGCAAGGAAGAAATATGCTCTTGTCATTGTTGATGAGTATACCAGATACACTTGGGTATATTTTCTTCACTCTAAAGATGAAACAGCCTTGCATCTGATGGATCATGTGAAGCAACTGGATCATGGATCTGAAGACAAAGTGAAGATCATTAGAAGTGATAATGGAACTGAGTTCAGAAATTCAACAATGGAAGAGTTCTGCAAAGAAAGAGGTGTAGTGCAACAATTTTCTGCACCTGGTACACCACAGCAAAAATGGTGTAGTTGAAAGGAAAAACAGGACTCTTATAGAAGCTGCCAGAACTATGCTTGATGAGGCTAAATTGCCTACTTATTTCTGGGCAGAAGCTGTTCAAACAGCTTGTTTTACTCAAAATGCAACCTTGATTAATAAGCATGGCAAGACCCCATATGAGATGGTGAAGAAAAAGAAGCCAAATCTGAAGTACTTTCACATATTTGGGTGCAAATGCTTTGTATTGAAGACTCATCCAGAACAGCTTACCAAGTTTGATTTAAAAGCTGATGAAGGCATTTTTGTAGGTTATCCTCTGACAACAAAGGCCTTCAGAGTCTATAATCTGAGAACCAAGGTGATCATGGAATCCATACATGTGTCATTTGATGACAAAAGAATCATGGGATTAGCAGATATGGATGATCATGAAGAACTGCATTTTGAAAATGAAGGAATATTCTCTGATTCAACAAACTCTGATGAACAGTCAAACTCTGACTGTGACCAAAATACAGCAAACTCTGGTGAAAATTCACAAGTTCATAATGATGAAGCACTTGTTGAGGGGGAGCATCAGAATGTTTCAGACACTACCCAAGACTCATCAGAGAATGCTGACTCAAACTCATCAGAGAATACTGATTCAAACTCTGATAGCACAAATTTAGGGGGAGCTACAGAGAATAATCAACAGAATCAGGAGAGCATGGATCAAGGGGGAGGATCCAATGATAAAAATGGTCAACCTCCACATGCTAGGAAGTGGACAAAATCTCACACACCTGATTTAATAATTGGCAATCCAGAAGCAGGTGTGCAAACAAGGACAGCTACAGCAAATGAGTGTCTACATCATTGCTTTCTGTCACAAACTGAACCTAAGAAAGTGGAGGAAGCTCTTCAAGATGCTGACTGGATTCAAGCAATGCAAGAGGAGCTAAATGAGTTTGAGAGAAACAAAGTATGGACCCTAGTACCAAGACCTAAAGACAGATCCATAGTTGGTACAAAATGGGTGTTCAGAAACAAAACTGATAGTGAGGGTGTTATTACAAGGAATAAAGCAAGGCTTGTGGCAAAAGGGTATTCACAACAGGAAGGTATTGATTATGATGAGACATTTGCTCCAGTTGCAAGATTGGAGGCGATTAGAATCTTTCTGGCCTATGCTGCTCACAAGAAATTCAAGGTATTTCAGATGGATGTCAAGAGTGCTTTTCTGAATGGAAAACTGGATGAAGAGGTATATGTTGAACAACCTCCAGGATTTGTGGATCCAAAACATCCAGACTATGTCTACAGGTTGGACAAAGCACTTTATGGACTAAAGCAGGCTCCAAGGGCATGGTATGAAACTCTGGCTCAATTTCTTCTTGAAAGTGGATTTACTAGAGGTACCATAGATAAGACCCTGTTTTATTTGAATCATGGTAATGATCTGCTTTTAGTTCAAATCTATGTTGATGACATTATTTTTGGCTCCACTAATGCTAAACTCTGTCAAAGATTTGCCAAGCTCATGCAGTCTAGGTACCAAATGAGCATGATGGGGGAACTCAGCTATTTTCTGGGTTTACAAGTTAAACAGACTGAAGATGGGATTTTTATAAATCAAGCAAAGTATACCAGAAATCTTTTGAAGAAATTTGGTATGCAAGACAGTTCAGCTGCAACTACTCCTATGGCAACAGCAACCAAACTAGACAAAGATACTGGTGCATCAGTGGATATCACAAACTATAGAGGAATGATTGGATCTTTGCTTTATCTGACTGCAAGTAGACCAGACATCATGTATGCCACATGTCTATGTGCAAGATTTCAGGCAGATCCAAGAGAGCCTCATCTGATTGCAGTGAAGAGGATATTCAGATATCTCAAGGGAACCACATCATTGGGATTATGGTATCCTAGAGAATCAGATTTTAGTCTAATTGGATACTCTGATGCAGATTTTGCAGGTTGCAAAATTGACAGGAAAAGCACAAGTGGGAGTTGTCAATTTCTGGGTGGAAGACTTGTTTCTTGGTATAGCAAGAAGCAGAAGTCCATTTCAACATCAACAGCAGAGTCAGAGTATATAGCTGCAGGCAGTTGCTGTGCTCAAATTCTTTGGATGAAGAATCAACTGTTGGACTATGGGTTATCCTTTTCTAAAATTCCTATTTATTGTGATAACCAAAGTGCTATTGCTATGACAGGAAACCCAGTTCAACATTCTCTGACAAAGCACATCAGTATAAGATATCATTTTATAAGGGAGCATGTGGAGGAAGGAACCATTGAACTTCACTTTGTTCCTACTGAACAGCAGCTAGCAGATATATTCACCAAACCACTAAGTGAAGCAACCTTTACTAGGCTGGTGAATGAGCTAGGAATGATATCAGGAACTGAGTAAACATAATGGTCAGATCTTTCAAATTTCAATTGTCAAATTACCATATGTATTGCTCACAAATTTGCCATGATATACTCTGATTGTTAAAATCTGATAATATACTCTGTGTGCTATACTCTGATGATATTCTCTGATCGTCATTCTCTGACGATATTCTCTGATGTTTGTAAACTCTGAATCTTGATTAATGATCTCATTTTTATTTCTCTGAGAAAACAAACCTGTGAAGATACTATGAAGCATGATATGAATTAGTAATCATGAATCTCAGTTCAGTTCCTTAATCTTGATCTCAATTTTGTGCTACTACTTTACACTATATGCATGTTGATATCATTGAGACTCTATTACTTCACATATCTTAATTATAAGTGAGACTGACTAATTTGCATTTTCTCTCAGAAAATTAGACAGTGATTATAAACTCTGATGCTATATACATACCCCTGCAAATAAGCATAGTACTCCTTTGAGATCTTAGATGTCTATATGACAGTGACTGGGAAGACCCAAACACTTACTGGTATTAAGTAATTGCCAAGATTTTATAATCTATGGTGACCAGTCACAATCTCTGATTACTGGAGAAATACTGGTGCAAAATAATATTTAAAGGTCGTGATTCATTTACACTGAAAAGCGTCCTTGCAAAAAAAAAAAAAAAAGAAAAAAAAGAAAAAGGGGGTTAGTTTATTTTATATATTTCTCCATCAGAGTATATCTTTTGTCTATGTCTTGAGAGTTTAAATAAATTATTCTTGTCTACCTTATAATTACGAAATTGTGAAATTCTCTGGTCTCTGATTCAATATGTTAAATCACACACATTTTGTCACAAGCACATTATTGAGCTATGGACTTTATGACAAACTCTGATTTATTGATGAATTTTCTAAAAATTATGTCTTTATTTTGAGGTATCTAGAATTTATTTTCTTTGATTTAAATCTCAGAGTTTAATTTTCGAGGGATTTGATCTTGATTTTCTAAACTCTTATACATTTTCAGGAGTTCAAATTTTCAGAGAATATGAAGGGAGTGTTTCAAACGGGTGTATTGTTAGTGGGTTTACATCAAAAACATTTTAATAGGAGAACGTGTAATCAGCATTTATAACTGCACATGTTTTACTGCGCTCATGATTATTACTCTCTTCTCTCCATCCCACTAACTCTCATCTACCAGTTAAAATCTGACAGGTGTCCAAGTGAACAAAGAGCCATGCGTGTACAACTACACAAAATCTGAAGGGTTTATCACATCAGATTTTATTGCTTATCATTCACTTATACACTGATTCACTTATACACTTATACACACTCTCTCAACAAACTCTTGCTCTCTTCTCTCTGACATTCCAATTTTCTCACACACACTTCCTCAAACACCTTCTTTCTTAAACTCTGTTCTAATGGCCACTACAGCATTCATCTTTGCAGGTGTGGAATTTGTAACCAATAACCATGCTGCTATTCTAAACACTGCCGACGCTCCAAGGGATTATCATCCTATGCAGCAATTTCTGGCACAGAGTGCCATTGCTACCGCTCTCATCGCTCCTGCTAGACTCTCAGGAAGCCAGATCATCAATTTCTGGAGGACGGGTAAGTATGACAATGGTGGTGAAGATGGATCACCATCGATTGTGTTTTCATATGAAGGGGAGGAGTATTTTGTTACTCCAGCCACAGTCAGAACAGCATTCAACCTGCCAGAACTAGACACTACTTACATCACTAATGGAGATGCAAATCTGAGAACAATGATGACTGATTTGGGCTACAGTGAATCACTTGACAAATTAGGACAACTGAAGCGTCCAGGGCTCAGAAGGGAATGGAGTTTCTTTTTCGACTGCATCACCAGGGCATTTCAAAAGAAGTCTACAAACTGGGATGCCATTCCAATGGACATGCTGCAGATTGGGTATTCTCTGATCTACTCTACTAATTTTGATTTTGGTAGATTAGTTCTTAGAAATATTGGTGAAAGAATGCATGAGAATAGACAAGTCATATATTTCTCAAGATTCTGTCAATTATTGTTTAATGCAACTGTTGGTGAGGTAGATTTTGGTGTTGATGATGAAATCAAGCCATTCAGGCTTCATAAAAGAGTGTTTAAGGACCTCATCTCCAAGGATGAGAAGTATCCAATTCAGAGACCTCTTCTGATTCCAGCTCAAGTTAGAGCTAGGATGGACATGCCCCCAGTACAACAACCACAACAACCTCAACCTCCAGTCTCTCCTACAGTCCCCAAACAACCCAGAACTTCTGCATCCAAGTCCAAGAGGGCTGCAAAGTCTGATGCAGCCCCCTCCACTGCTAAAAGAACAAGAACCTCTGTTGCTACACATGTTCTGAAAGAAAACTCTGAAGTGCCGACAAACACTGATGAGCCAGTAAACTCTGAGGCTCATTTAAACTCTGAGGCTCCAAACTCTGAGATTCCAGTAAACACTGAAGCTGCTTCTCCTCAAAAGCAGAAAAGAAGAAGACTGGTTGCAGCCTATGATTATGATGACCTTGAACCTGCACATGCTGTAAACTCTGAACCTATTCCTACAACAAACTCTGACCCTGTGCAGACCAGTCCTCAAAAGCCAGCTCGATTCAAAAGAAGGGCTCAAAAGCCTGCAAGGGCAAAAGTCCCAATCACTGAAATCACAGACTTCACAGTTAAGGAAGAGCAAACACCATCAACTCCAGTTGCTGAACATTCTCAAGCTCTGATGGTGCTTCCTATCCAAGCTGTTCCTCTAACATCTCCTACAGCATCTTCTACTTCATCTGAAGTAGATGAAGAAATTGTTTGCAAGGACCAATCTACAGCTGAAGCTGAACCAGCAGTGTCTGATCCCAAATCTCCCATATCTGATCATGGAACCCCAACTCCAATTCCTCAATCTCCAATGAAGATTCCTGAGGATGCCATTGTTCATGATACAGCTCCTGAAAACTACAGATCAGATACTGTAGTTGAAGAATCTGACAAGGTTGCAATGGAAGCACTACAGTCCCTTGCAATGACTGGTGCAGAATCTATTAAGCCAAACTCTGTTGCTCCCATTACTGAGTCAGATAAAGCAAAGTCTGTTCCTGATCCTGTTCAAGATGCTGAGAAATCTACACAAGATGATACTGAGGATGATGATAGTTCAGATGATGACAAGGATGAAAATGATGGAGTCCCTCTGACACAACAAAAGTGGGAGTCTACCAGCCAGTATAATGCCAGGCTACAAACTCTGAACACAGACTCTGAGCCACTTCCCAGGGATCTTCAGGTTGATCGTCCAAATGAAGTATGGGATAAACTCTGGCTGAGCCACCAGCATTCTCTGGAGCCAACTAAAGCTGAAGAATTCTTATCTATGGCAGAGAATAAAATTTCAAACTCTGATGTTATGTCAAGCCTCAAAGGCACAATTCTCTATCTGAAGACATTTCATCTTGCTCATGCCCAGACATCTAAATCAATAGATGGTCTAAGAACAGAAGTGGCTAATATAAAGGAGACAAATGACATGGAGAAGAAAAGGACTCTACTACCTCTGAGAGATAATGTTCAGAAGCTGGTGTCTGCACATGAATATCTGGACAAGAGGATAACCATCATTGAATCAACTCAAGAGAAGATGTCCAAGCAGCTTGAAGCCATCCAATCTTCACTTTCTCTGATCACATCAATACTGATTCCTGATGAGGATGATGTCAAAAAGGGGGAGAGAGTAGCTCAAGTCAAATGCAAGTCTACTACTCAAACTCTGAAGAGAAAGAAGAAGGATGATGATGATGATGTTGATGATTTCACAAAGCACAAGAGATTTCAATCAGGGACTGGTGGAAGAGTTTCAAACTCTGATAGTCAGAAACAGTCTAAGCAAAGCACAAAGTCTGCTCCAACACATAATTTCACATCTGGATCTAAGCAAAGACCAGTGACTGGATCAGACAAACCCATGACTGATGAAGAGCTTGCTAGATTGATTTTTGAACAAGAAAATCCAGAAGCTAATTTGGATTTGGAGTTGATTGCTGCAGAGGAAGAAGAACTAAAGAAAGAACATGCTGAAGCAATAAAGTCAGGAAAAATCCAGAAACCTGCAAAATCAACTGCCAAACCAAAGGAAAAGGGGATACTGATTAAGGAAGCTACTGTTGCTGATCAGAGTTTACCAGTCAAAAAGGTATACTCTGAAGATGAATATACTTCCAAGGGTAAAAGCAAAGTAGATGAACATCTGGAGAAAGGCTGGGATAAGAAGAAGTCTACAACCTCTGACAAGGATCAAGTTGTAAAGGAAAAGAAAACAGAAGCTGCAATCTCTGACAAAGCTCATGTTGCAGAACCTCAAAAAGAAAGATTAACCTCTGACATAGCTCAAGTTAATAAGGATGCAAAGAAGGACACAACCTCTGACAAAGCTCAAGCTGTGTTCAAACCAACAACTACTCCATTGGCTGGATTTGCAAAGTCAAGTCTGATGACTGAGATAAGCTTTGAAAAGGGCTCAATTCAACCAATCTCTCATCGAAAGGCAGGAAGAGATAAAGGAGGGCTGGGATCCAAATATGAGAAATTTGATCAGAGTATAGGATCAATGTCTATAGACCCCTCATCTCTATGTGCTCCCAAGACTGGAGCATTACAAGAAAAAATGGACAAATTAGATTCAGTTCAGTTGGTGAAGAATGACAGAGGAGATAATATTCTTATCTACTTCATGTCTGATGGAACAGTGTTTAGAGTAATTGAAGCTGATGTATATGCTAAACACTGGGAAGAATTGAGATATGTATCACACATATTTCAAATAAAGAACAAGTCATGCCAACACATCTCCAACCTGCTCAAAGATCAAATCAGAAGAAAGATGGGTATTACAGGAAACAAAAATGCTGGACCTTTTATTCCTAAATACTTCAATCATAAAGGACAGCTGGTTGAGATGAAGAAAAATTCAGCAAAAATAGTAACAATAGGTGGAATCAGAACTCTTGCATTCAATGAAGAGTCTGATAAAGCTTACAATATCAGGCTGGATAGAGACTTGAAAAGAAACAAGATCTATGATCTCAGAGCTGAAATTTATCAAACTGGAGTTTCAGATCCAGAGCTGAGGGAGATCAAGAGACAGATGATTACAGTACTTGAAGAGGCTGAAAGAGAACTCCTCAGAGGATATCTAAAGACAGCTCATGGTGTCTATGAAGCTAGGGAGTAAAGTATCTGTAAGTTTTAAGAAGTTTTCTGTTATATAGCTAAACTCTGTTGCATTTGACTTATTTGTTTTGACATCATCAATTATCTGTTAACTTGCACATAACTTATTTATGCACAAGTTGGGGGAGATTGTTAGATATAATTGATGATTACTAATGTTCTTAAAGTTTGTTTTAGAACAGGAGTCATCAGAGTTTAAGCTGGAAGCTGATCAGAGTTTGATGTAGCTGATCAGAGTTTAGTAAAGTCTGACCAGAGTTTGATAAAGTCTGATCAGAGTTTACATAGTCAAGACTTGTCAGAGTTTACACGTGGAAAGAGCTCAGAAGCGGATATACTTCAAGGAAGGATAGAAGCTGAGGAGTGATTTGCTGACTATGGAAACTAAACAGAAAACTGGAGCAATCTTTAATTGATAGATTTATTAGCTGATTTATAGGATATCAAATCAGAGATTGATTTTGTAACTGTGTCTATATAAACACAGATTAGGGTTACTCTATATGAGTTGAGTTATCGAGTACATTGTTAAGAACCCTAGCAGCTCTTAGTGATACAATATAAATCACTGAGAGAGTCTTTGTAACCATTGAAGCTTTGTGAATAAGAGTTTATTGTTTTCAATCTCTCATATTGCTATACTGTGATACAGATTGTGCTTACTATATCATCTTATATAGTGAGTTAACAGGACCTAACATAACAACTTTCTCCTCTATTAATAATTCTTTATTCTATTCCCATCCTTATTTGTGATTCTCTTAATTTATCCTTGTCTTTTTCTTCATTTTAGACTTAAAACTCTATTTATTCTCTAAATTGATTTTAATTTATTCACTCAATCATCCATAGTCCATTCAGCTCCCTTCTAATATTATTTAATTGATCCACCATATTATTCCAATTTCTATATCTACTAATCTTATTATTGTTAATAAATTCAATTTTATTTATGATTTTACTAAAACACCCTCACCATCAACATCCTCCCCCTTCACCTTACCACCACCGTCATCGGTTTCCGACGGTGCTCACCGGCGCCGCCTGTTTCCCCTCCTCCCCTTTCACTCTTTCTCTCATCAGTTTCCTCTCTCTCGCACTATGTTAGGGTGACGATGCCGTCTTTGGCACCCATGCCGTCCACCCAAATCACCGCCTCTCCATCGTCTCTCCACCGTCTCCGACCAAAGTCCCCCCCCCCGCATGTTATCGCCGCGCGTGGCTCTGCCGACGGTTCCGACGTGAGCCCCGCCTACTCATCACCACCAGTTTTGCTCATATAGTCCAAACCACAACAATCCCCAAGTTTCAGCCTATACCAATAATCAAACAAATAAGTTCCAGAAATTTTATAAATATATAGCTCTAATTGTAGTCTCCAAGAATTGCGAGAGAATAGTTTATGATACCAAAAGAGATATGAGAAAACTAAGTGCTTATTAGTAGTATAATAGACAGATATGAGTTGGTAAAGCAGGGTCATACAGGCCATATAAATATTCAACATAAACTAGTCAATTTATGGTGATAAGAAAGGTGAGAGATTTGAGTTGTATTTGTTTACCTTAATATACTACTCTGATTGCTGCTTCCTTCTTTAACCTTCTCCCTGCTTTTATCTTTTTTTACTCAAGGACGAGCAAAAGATAGGTATGGGGAAGTTTGATTAGTCCATATTTTTGCATATTTAAGTGCCTATCTTTTGTTTATTTTCGTAGTATTAATCGCTTATTTATTTTATTTCAGAAAATTGTAGATAAATAAAGAAAGAAGAGAAAGTGCAAAAAAGGGGAAGAAAAAGAAAAGAAAAGAAGAAAATCAAAGAGAGTTGGCAAGTAAGGGGGCACATGGAGGGCTATGATATACCCAACACACAAGGCCCATGGATGGACAAGATTTAGCCACCCTACCCCTAAACCCTAAATCTTTAGCTATAAATTCGCCCATCTTTTTTCTTGTAAGGACAATCTTTTTAACCTAGTCTTTTCCTAGTTGGTAGGTGTTGTGCCATAAAATCTCCCTGGGCTTATTTTATAGCCCATCATATTATTTGGGCTTCACTTGGGCTTATTGGAATCATTTGGTTAAGGATAATGGGCTTCGCCATAGCTGGGTGAATCATTGAAGGTGTACAAGAAGGTATGTGGACTTGCATTGGAAGCATAATGAAGACTGCCATCAGAATGGGGTTGCACCTGAAGGCGCTTTAGGGGTTACCGCTGATAGGGGTTACCGCTAAGTGCACCCTGGCTTGCAGTTACGGGGCTGTAGTTAGGGGGTGCCGCTGGCAGGGCTTCCGCCGCCTGGGCAGAATGGCAGGCAGACTCCAAACAGGACTCTTCTTCCTTGTTTCAAGGGGGACGAATTGGAGACATATTGGGAGTATATCAGCTATTATTTATCTACGAATTAAGAGATAAATACGTGCATTATGGAGATAATTACAATGGGGGAAGATAATTCAAGAATATTCGGATATATATTGAAGATGAAGGCTTCAAGTGACCTACTTGGGGTGGGATACCGCTGGATAACTACTGAAAGAAGGCTGTTTTATCCTAAACTAGAGGGGATAAGAGCTTATCTCTTCAGAGTCCTAAATCAAGAACTACATGGGCTTGATCCCTATAAATATAGGGTATGTAGGCACCTTGCAAAGGGGACTAGGATCATTTTCACGAGTTCTACACTCTAAAGAGAGGCACGTGTAACCTTCGTGACATACATTTCCGGGCAATTGCAGGACGGAATTCCATAATCCCGGCCTCGTTGTTTGGTTCTTTGCAAGCTCAGCCCTTAAACACATTTGTTTCTCATTTGTTTTTCTTAGTTTATGTCAACGGTAGCCCCTAAGAGCTAGCCGTGATTTTCGTAGTTATAACAGATATCCCTATAATTGTGCTATACGGTTCTGGGGGTGTTGTATCAATTCCTCTCACAACACTTTTTGGCGCTAGAAGGAGGGGATTACTGATCTTAGAGAGGAGAGATGTCAGAAATTCCCGAAAATACTGAAAACCCCAAGACGCCGGAAGGCGCTACGCAGGATGAAAGTGATCTTCCAAGCGGAGAACTGACCCGCGAGGAGATGAAGGCAAAAATGAAGAGAATGAGTAGGAGGATTGCCTCCTTGAAAAGAAAGTCAGCAAGGTCGAAAAGGGCTAGCAAGGTGACTCCCACCAAGCTAGATTTCGGTGCAGAAGACGGCAGGAAAGAAGGTGGCAACCCTGAGAAAGAAGCTAACCCCGAAATGGATGATAGAGAGCACTCACAGGCTGCTAGTGTGTTCGACCGCCTTGGGAGGAAACTGACCGAGCAAGACTTGCGGCACAGGCTTGGCAACAAGGCCCCTAACGGGGATGGACCTGAAGGCTCGCAGCATAGGGCTCCTCCCAGTCAACGACACGAGAAGCCCGTGTCTGAAGCTCGGTCAAAGGACAAAAACCAAAGGCCGTCGAAGGTTATCTCCATTCATGATGACGAGGAAAGCTCAGGGTCGCACAATGATAATGAAGTAAGCAAAAAGAAAGATCAGCCCCTGGATGATGACTATGAGGTTGCACTTGATGATGGGGATGATAAATGCAAGATGGAAGAACTGTTGGAAGCCCTAAAGAAGGTGAAGGCCGATAAGAAGTCGAAAGCCGAGCTTACCGTAAAGTCACCCTTCACTAAGAAGGTCAGGGAGTCACCCCTACCTCGTATCTACAGGGGGGTTGGCGACCTGCGATTTAACGGAACCACGGATCCCGTGGAGTATCTTAGCCGGTTTGACACTGAGATGGAGGTCTACCAAATTCCAGACCTCACAAAATGTCGCTTGTTGGCTGCAACCCTCAGGGATGACGCTCATCACTGGTTCAAGAGGCTTCCCGCTGATTCCATAAGCTCTTGGAGGAAAATGTGCGAACTGTTTGTGGGACAATTCAGGGCTTCCGTCACTTACGCCCCACCTGCCAACACTCTGGCTAATATTAAGCAAAAGGAACATGAGACATTGAGAGAGTATTTCAAGCGCTTCAACGCAGAAGTACCCCGGGTTAGGCCGACTTCAAAGGAAACCCTGAAGAACTTCTTGATAGCGGGGGTAAGGCCTGGAACAGACTTTTGGAAGGAGTTGCAAGGGCGAGAGCCTGAAACCATAGCTGACTTCTTTGCTAGGGCTGAACCCCATAAAGTGATCGAGGAATCCTTAGCCAAGTTGAAGAAGGAGTCAAAGTCTGAAAGCCGTAGCAGCTGGAAAAACAAGAGGGATAGGTCTTACAGCCCAGATAGGAGGAACACCTACAAGAGGAATTCCTACGTAAGGCCTGCTGGTGAAAAATCCTCGAGCCGAGATGGCAAGACCTCGCCCATTACCGTGAACACAACCAGCACGCAGGGCTTTGATAAGTCAAGGTTGACAATGAGGAAGATAAGAGAAGCAAGGTACCACGAATACACGCCACTGACGGCTTCTATAGATCACATTTTTGAGGTCGGAGACAAGGCGAGACTCTTCCGGAAGCCCTTTCGAAGTGGACCCCCTGGAAAGAAAGATCAGGGAAAATATTGTGCTTTCCACGATTTGAACGGACATGACACGGCGGAATGTGTTCATCTTAAAGACCACATAGAGGATCTTATCAGAACAGGATACCTGACAGAGTTTGTAGCCCAAGAGGCTAAGAAATATAAGGAAAAGAAAGCTGAAAGGACAAATAACCAGGAAGCCAACCGTAACACCCGTGCTGGTAGTGTACGAATGATCATCGGAGGGCCCTTCGTGGGAGGCCAGGGACGCAGTGCTATGAAGAGATATGTGCGGGAAGCCCGAGGGCCGCCCTTAACCAATGTGTGCCATCTGTCTGAAAGGCCTCCCAAGATGTTCAAAGGGGAGACTATGGACATTACCTTCACTGAGGGGGATGCGCGCGCGGTACACCATCCTCATAGCGACGCCCTGGTGGTAACAGCCGTGATCGGAAATGTCAATGTACACAGGCTTCTTGTCGATAACGGAAGCTCTGTCAATATCTTGGCCTACAATGCGTACCAAAGAATGAAAATGGCGGATAAGGATATGATGGCTTGCTATAATGAGTTGTATGGTTTCACGGGGAATGCTGTCCAGATTGTTGGAAGGGTAAGACTCCCGATCACCCTTGGAGTGGAACCCCGAGCTGTCACTCAGGTTGCAGAGTTCATGGTAGTGAACGAAGACATCTCCTATAACGGGATCCTGGGCAGACCTATTTTAAGGGACATGCGGATTGTAACCTCAATATACCACCTATCCATGAAGTTCCCAACCCCCAATGGGGTAGGATGTGTACGAGGATGTCAAGCTGACTCCCGGGAATGTTATAGCAAGGCTTTGAGGTCCGCAGTAAAAGCCTGTAAAGAAGCCCAGCAAATGGATGAAGACATCCCGGAGAGCTGTTACAAGCAAATGGATATAGAAGAGGAACCTGAAACCAAGGCTCAGGGAAGGGTTTTAATAAAGTTTGTGAAAGCAACCTGCAACATGGTGATTATCGTGCAACATCCGGGGGAAGATCCTTATCTAGAAGCCTCGCATGCCGTGCATGAAGGGCTTGCACCCACGGATGCACTCCCAACAAAGAATATTGATACAGCTGAAACCTTGGTTGAAGGGATTGTGGAAGATGCTACTGACAGTGACTTTGAAGGGGAATATCAAAAGCAGCCCCAAAATAAAAAGCAAGAAAATGAGTGCGAGGCACCTTGTGACTTCAATAGTGCTATGGTAACCTATCAACTCGGAAACCGAACACGGTTTCCCATTCATGAAATCCTGGGTACGCAACCCCAAGAGGGTGGCAACAAAGAGGTTACCGTTGAGATCGACCTCGACCCAAGGATGCCGGAAACCCAGGTGAAGACCGGAGCAGCCGGGGATACCCTGTCCATCTTGGTGGATGAGTCCGACCCCACTAAAGAACTAAAAATTGGGGAGCAATTGGGGCCGGACCTAAGGGAAACCCTGACCGCATTCTTAAAGAATAATCTGGACGTCTTCGCTTGGAACCATTCGGATATGATCGGGATTCACCCGGAAGTCATGTGCCACCACCTCAATATTGACCCAGACAGGAAGGGAGTCAGACAGAAGAGAAGACCAATTAGTGGGGAAAGGGCTGCCGCTCTTCAAGAAGAGGTAGACCGACTATTAAAGGCAGGCCTAGTGAAGGAAGCTTTTTACCCCACATGGCTAGCAAACCCAGTGTTGGTGAAAAAACCTAACGGAAAGTGGAGAACTTGCATAGACTTTACCGATCTGAACAAGGCTTGCCCTAAGGACAGCTTCCCGCTCCCTCGAATTGACCAATTGGTGGATTCCACTGCGGGGCATGCATTGTTAAGCTTCATGGACGCCTACTCGGGCTACAATCAGATCCCCATGTTCGAGCCAGATCAGGAACACACCTCCTTCATCACCGACAGGGGGCTTTATTGCTATATAGGCATGCCGTTTGGGCTACTGAATGCTGGGGCTACATATCAGAGGCTGGTCAATAAGATGTTTAAAGACCAGATTGGAAGAACTATGGAAGTGTATGTAGATGACATGTTAGTAAAATCAAAGGAAGCTTACGATCATGTTACACACTTATCAGAGATGTTCGACATACTGAGGGATTACAGGATGAAGTTGAATCCCCAAAAATGCGTATTCGGGGTTGAATCCGGCAAGTTCTTGGGCTTCATTGTCAATCACAGGGGAATCGAAGCTAACCCTGCGAAGATCAAGGCCTTAATTGAAATGAGGTCGCCTAAGAACGTAAAGGAGGTGCAATGCCTTACAGGCCGGGTCGCCGCCCTAAACCGGTTCATCTCAAAATCCTCAGACAAATGTAGGGAATTTTTTGCAGCCATAAAAAAGGGGCAAAAATTTGAATGGACGACAGAATGTGAGGCTGCTTTCCTGAAGCTGAAAGAGCAACTTGGAAGCCCGCCCCTGTTGGCCAAGCCAACGGAGGGTGAAGCCTTGATCCTTTACCTAGGGGTTTCCGAGTTCTCAATTAGCGCTGTCCTGATCAAGGAGGAAGAGCAAGCCCAACAGCCAGTATACTATGTGAGCAAGAGATTACTTGATGCTGAAACCCGCTACTCAAACATGGAGAAGTTAGCCTATGCACTGATTTTGGCTTCCCGCAAATCAAGGCCTTACTTTCAGGCTCACAAGATTGAAGTACGAACATCCTTCCCTCTCAGACAGGTCCTGCACAAGCCGGAAGTCTCGGGAAGAATCATGAAATGGGCAGTCGAGCTGGGCCAGTTTGACATAGAGTACAAGCCTAGAACCGCAATAAAGGGGCAAGCGCTGGCTGACTTCATCTTGGAATTTCCACCCACTTTTGAAGTCGAAGGGATGGAATACATACCTGAACCCCGGTCTCCAGTAGCCATACCGGAGAATTGTTCCCCTTGGTGGAACCTGTACGTCGATGGGGCTGTAAATGGAAATGGGGCCGGGGCTGGCATCGTCTTAGTCAGTCCGGAAGGCCATAAGCTGCAAAGCTCCATTCATTTCGACTTCAATGCCACTAACAACGACGCGGAGTATGAAGCCCTAATAGCTGGCCTGAAGCTGGCCTTGGAGATGAGAGTGGAAAATATGAATGTTTACAGTGATTCTATGCTGGTAGTCTGGCACATCCGAGGAGGCTTCCAAGCTAGGGGCCCCCGCACCGATCTCTATATGCGGTATGCCCAGGAACTGATTGGGAAATTCAGGGAAATCAAGCTAGAGCAAATACCAAGGTCTGAGAATGCAGATGCCGATGCCCTAGCCAAATTAGGCTCTCAGAGGGATGCACACATGCTCGGGGTGATCCCCCTCGAAATCCAGTATCAGCCTAGCATCCCCAAAATTGAAGTCATGAATGTTGAAGCTGATGAGATTAACCTCTGGACAACCCCAATCCACGAATACATAGCCAACGGAACCCTGCCTACAGACAAGGATGAGGCCAGGAAATTGAGGTACAAGGCTGCCCAGTATGTAATTTATGATGGAATCCTTTACAAAAGGGGATTCAACCGGCCCCTCCTCAGGTGTGTCGCTGGGATAAGATGTGAATACATTATGCGCGAGGTGCATGAAGGAATCTGTGGGAATCACTCGGGGGGTGCCTCCCTCGCTCACAAAATCCTCCGTCAAGGCTACTACTGGCCTACCCTCCACAAGGATGCTCATGCCTTCGCCAGGGCCTGTGACAGTTGCCAAAGGTTCTCTAATACAAACAAGAGCCCCGCGGTACCCCTGAAGACCCTGACAAGCCCCTGGCCGTTTGCTGTTTGGGGTATAGATCTGATTGGTGAATTACCAAAAGGGAAAGGAGGGGTGAAATATGCAGTCGTGGCTGTAGATTACTTTACTAAATGGGCTGAAGCTGAACCCCTAGCTTCCATCACTGCAAGGAAGTTGGTAGACTTCGTTTGTCGCGCGATCGTCTGTCGTTACGGGGTTCCCTACAAGCTCATATCAGACAATGGGAAACAGTTTGACAGCAATGAAATGATGAATTTCTGTGAAAACCTTGGCATAAAGAAAGGCTTCTCCGCGGTGTGCCACCCTCAGAGCAACGGTCAAACGGAGGCCGTAAACAAAATTATTAAGCACACCCTGAAAGCCAAACTAGAAGAGAAAAAGGGATGCTGGCCGGAGGAACTTCCCATGGTGTTGTGGTCTTACAACACCACTCCAAGGTCAACCACCGGCGAAACCCCGTTCACCCTAACATACGGGTGTGAAGCCATGGTTCCCGTGGAAGTTGGAGCAGGATCTTTTCGAAGGGATAACTACGACCCTGAGAATAATGAAGTCAACCACAGGCTCTACTTAGATCTGATTGAAGAAGTACGAGATACGGCTCAGTTAAAACTTGCTGCATATCAACAGAGGACCCGTAAATACTTCGATAAGAAAGTTAGGGCTCGACCCCTCAAAACGGGAGACCTAGTTCTCAGAAAAATGATGCCTAACATGAGGGTTCCCGCTCATGGGGCCTTCGGTGCAAAGTGGGAAGGCCCATATATCATCAAAACAGTGCTTTGGGAAGGTACCTATCACCTCACAGACATGGATGGAAGACTCATACCACGAGCATGGAACGCCCAACACTTAAAGAGGTATTACCAGTAGCTTCACCCGGGTAGTATTTCTGTAGGCTTCGGCTTAAGGGTCAGGAAATAAAGGCGATTTATTAGTTGTAATCGCTATGCTTTTAGGAGAATTATCAGGCTACTATTTGCTTTACTTGCTAGGGCGCTCGGGGGGTAGTGTCGTTGCACCCCCCAATATTATGCTATGTCAATTTCTACCATGTGATTCAATAAAATTTCGCAGTTTTCCGTTATGAAAATGTTGTGTATGCTTGCTTGCTTACCATGATTGTTAATTGAATACTTCATGTATGTTTTAAAAAAATTATTTAAGGCTTCAATTGCATCTAGTTCTCCACCATAATTAAAATTATGCTAAAGAACTCGGGGGGTAGTAGGCGTATCATTAACATTACTCATTTGGCTTAAAATTCAAATAAATTTGGGAATCGAAAATACTAAAACTCGTGAACACAACTCGATAACTTGGCTGCACCGGTGGGAAGGCTAAAGCTTTTCAAGATTTCAAGGTTTCAAGCCTATCAAGGCTTTCAAGGCTCAAGCTTTTCAAGCTTTCAAGGTTTCAAGCCTATCAAGGCTTTCAAGGCTCAAGCTTTTCAAGCTTTCAAGGTTTCAAGCCTATCAAGGCTTTCAAGGCTCAAGCTTTTCAAGCTTTCAAGGTTTCAAGCCTATCAAGGCTTTCAAGGCTAAAGCTTTTCAAGCTTTCAAGGTTTCAAGCCTATCAAGGCTTTCAAGGCTCAAGCTTTTCAAGATTTCAAGGTTTCAAGCCTATCAAGGCTTTCAAGGCTAAAGCTTTTCAAGCTTTCAAGGTTTCAAGCCTATCAAGGCTTTCAAGGCTAAAGCTTTTCAAGCTTTCAAGGTTTCAAGCCTATCAAGGCTTTCAAGGCTAAAGCTTTTCAAGCTTTCAAGGTTTCAAGCCTATCAAGGCTTTCAAGGCTAAAGCTTTTCAAGCTTTCAAGGTTTCAAGCCTATCAAGGCTTTCAAGGCTAAAGCTTTTCAAGCTTTCAAGGTTTCAAGCCTATCAAGGCTTTCAAGGCTAAAGCTTTTCAAGCTTTCAAGGTTTCAAGCCTATCAAGGCTTTCAAGGCTAAAGCTTTTCAAGCTTTCAAGGTTTCAAGCCTATCAAGGCTTTCAAGGCTAAAGCTTTTCAAGCTTTCAAGGTTTCAAGCCTATCAAGGCTTTCAAGGCTAAAGCTTTTCAAGCTTTCAAGGTTTCAAGCCCATCGAGGCTTTCAAGGCCGAAGGCTTACCGCGGCTTTCGAGTTTAAAGCCTATCCAGGCTCATAAGGCTTACTTGGTGAAGTTATTACAAGGCCAACTTGGTGGGATTACTAAAAAGCTCACTTCGTGGAATTACTTCAGAACTTATTTGGAGGAATTATTACCAGGCCTACGTTGTAAAATTATCCCAAAACTTATACTTGGAGACTACTCTAAAGGCTTACACCTAGGGGTCATTTTAAGGCTTACACCCAATGGTGTCCCTAGATTCTTACACATGTGAGATCAGATTCAATCGTGCCTAAATGGGTTATTGCAAGGAAAAGACTAAGTGCTTCTATATACGCTACTGGGGAGTTGACACAAGCATATACATCAACATACATTCGCAAAGAAGGAAACGACCTTGGAGAACAAAGTCCCAAGGATCACAACCCCCCAGAAAGTGAACAATGTGTACGCTTTCAACGCAGGGGTTATCCCCTATATTCATTCTTTCTACCTGCATGGAAGAGTTAGGCGACCAACACAAAAGTATCCAAGGAAATACAAGAAAGGCATACAAGGCAAGGAATGAAGAAGTGAAAGCAATTACATACAGAATAAACTACAAGGGAAATTCCTCCCCACACCAACAGGGGGAGGCCCTTGTAGCATCAAAAATATCTTGCGAGACTTTCGGAGGAGTCCGCACCCTCATCAAAATAACAATTCATGACGACAAGCGCCAAGCAAAAATATTCGTAATTAAAAAGGTTGATTAAAACAGGGGGAGAGGAGGTCAAAGAGCAGCAGGGGAGGAGGAGTCCTTCTCATCAACGGCGGGGGGGTCCTGCGAGGCTACCGAAGGGGCTACGGCCGGAACCCCTTCCGGAGGCGTCACCACAAGACCCACGGAGACCAGCTCCGCGGGCTTCGGCTCGTCTTCAGCCGTAACCCCCTTGACGCCGCCATCGCCAGAAAGACCCTGAGAAGCAGCCAGGGCCTTATCTATGCCGGCCTCATCCTCGGCCTTCGCCTCCTCCAGGGCAACCGCAGCATCGGGTCCCAGCCTCGCCCAGTCATTCTCAGGAAAGAACCTGTAGGCCGACTTAACGCAGTCCTTGATGCCTGCAGCTACCCCAGCCTCGAAGATGGTAGCCTCCCGGTCTTTCCTGCCCGCTTTGACAGCGGCGGCCGCATCCTGAAGCCCCTTCACCTGCAACTCCAGCTCCTTAACCTGCCTACGCAGGCCATCAACCTCCTCCTCTAGCCCCCTCTTCACCAGGTCCTCCTTCTCCTTCAGCCGCCGAGCTTCGCCCTCCGCCTCCTTGAACTTGAGGTTGGCCTTCCGGAAGGCGTCCCTCTCTTTGACAGCGGAAGCCAGATCAGCCCTGGCCTGCTTCAGGTCCGCCCTCATAGTCTCGTTCACCCGGGCGGTACCGGCGACGTGTTCCCCCATCTTTAGGTCGAGGAACAGGCTCTTGGCATTGGCCACCATCTTGTCTCGGGTGGCCTCAGCAATGGAGAGTCTATCCCACTCCCGGATGGTTGCCTCAGGGATCTGATCGGAGAGCATCCGTTGGAAGAGCTGAGTCTTCTGAGAAGAGGAGGGGGCCGGAGAGCTACGCGCCAAGGCCACCTTGGGCTTCTTAGAACGGCCTTCAGCTGAAGACCCTGCCTCCCCATCTTTGGAGATTTCCCTCTTGCGGCTCCCAGAAGAAGCCTTCTTCTGGTCAAGGGAAGGAGCGGGAAGCTGGGAGAGTGGCTTGGCGGGAAGGGGAGTCTGTGAACCGGAGGCCTCTCCAAAGAGGTCCTCATACTTGGTGGAGCGCTTAACGAACCGGGGGATGTTGGCAGCCATATCTGTGGAAAGAAACAAGGAGAAACAATTAGATAGTATTCAAACATATGCGGAAATATGGGGAGATGCAAGCATAGCAGATGGCATAAATATCACAAATCATGCAGGAAGGAAATTTATAAAGCGAATATAAGAAAAATAAGTTCCAAGGTGCAAGCTAAGAGGAAACCTGGGCTTCCCGTCGCCTCCACATCTGCACCCCCCTCGTCAACGGGGGATGCATCTACCACCGTAGTGGAAAAACCGAGCCTCTCCAGATTTTCTGGAGTAAGCAGGCTGGAGCCATCACCTAGCCCGGTGGATAGCCCCAACACATGCTTGGCCCTCTCAAGGGACTCTCCCGCCAGAGGAGTCTGCACTGGCATGTCTACAACAAATACAAGCGTAAGGAAACTAAACGGGAACCCTAAAGGGCTAAACTGGACAATGGATTAAGGGAAAGCTGGCTTACTGGGGGAGAGATTGAAGTCCTTCCTGTAGACTGGGCAGTCATAGCAGTAAAGGAAGAGCTTCTGCCAGTCCGACATCGACTGGCGGTTGCCCTTGATGCCCTTCTTGTGGTGGGTGTTCCAGGCAGTGAGGTAGAAGAACCCTGGGGTCCTGCCAGTAAGTTTCAGCTGGAAGAACCAGCCCAACTCCAAAGCAGACATCCTCACCCCATGGTGGATGTCATAGAGGATGTAGAGGCAGACCGCCATGCGGTAGGAGTTGGGGGTGAGCTGCATGGGGGAGACCTCATAGAAGTCCAAGACCTCCAGGATGAAAGGATGGAGGGGAAGAGACAAACCCAGCCTGAAGAACTGGGCGGAAAGCACGGCTTTGGGGTAGCCAGTGCCTGGCTTGAGGGTGTCAAAGCAGTGACACCTCTCTCCTGGCTTCGGGATCCCCAAGGTGCAGCCAGGGTTGCAGGACTCCAATAGGGACTGCAGCCGAACAGGAGTCATAATGGAGTCCATATGCTCGCAGGCCAGGACTACAGCTGGAGGCTCGATCACCTCCACGGAAGCCTCAGCCTCCCGCTCAGCCTCCTCGGGGCTCCCCTCGAGGGCTTCAGCAGCAGGGTCCAGCGGGAGGCCCGAGGTCCCGTCCGCCTTACTGGACTCAGAGGTTGTCCAGTTGAGCTCCTTCACCACCAAACTGCGCCTGGAGCGGGTTCTGGAGCTAACCCCTAAACTGGGCCGGGCAGGCTGAAGGTCCTGGCTAAAGGAGGATCCCGTGTCAACCGCGACAACGGGAGCCTTGCTGGTGGCAGACTGAGAAGAGTGTGAGGACATGGATCCTTGAGACATCTACAAGAGGAAAGGACGGGTTAACGAAAGGACACAGCAAGATGTGAAGGAGTTGAAAGAAAGGAAAAAAGGAGGAGGAAAAAGGGCCTGCGGAAGGCTGGGCTACAAAGGTGGAGCCCTGCGGGTGCGAAGAAGGAATGAAAAGGCTTCAGTTGGAGCCCTAAAAGTATACGGGAACCACATCCCTCATAGGAAGCGGCACAGGCCACAAAGGACGGTTCATCTTCTTCGGGAAGCCCAACAAGGGACCCGGAACAGGAAACCTAATCCTAACCCTAATCTCAACCACAACAATCAACGCCCAATCACAACCCTAAGGTACCAGCTAAGCAAATCACACAAACAATACATTCACAGCAGAAAAAGGGCACGAAAAGGCGTTCGATTGTGAAAGAGGGGTTCCCCCTGGAGGCAATTGGGAACCTAGGGTTTACAATCTAGGGCTACGGTCATGGCCTCAAAGCAATGCGGCAACACCAAGGGCGATAACCCAGTTGGGAAACAATCAGGGCTTAATTGAGATCAATTAAAACCAGTGGTGTGTGTATATTCAAAGGATGAGTGTACATATTTAACTATACTGGCATGCAGGGCAAAGTAGCAGTTTAATCAAGCATAATAACGTCAAGCAAGGCGAGTGTGAGTGTGTGCACGCATACCGAGGTGAACAGTCAAGAGAAAAAGAGGCAGATAGGCATGGATCATATAAACGTTTAATTGCAGACATGGTGCAAATATAAAAGAAAAATAAAAAAACGAAGGCTCAAGGAGAGCATACCTTTGGTCGGAAGTTGGAAACGGAGACGGAGAAGTGAACGCCGGTGAGAAAGAGTAAGGCGCGCCTGGAAGTGCTTCGGTCGGAAGAGAGAGTGTGGAGTGAAGTGTTTAAGAGATAAAAGAAAAGTGAAACAAGGCTGTGTGTAAGTGTATATATAGCTGTGGGAAGTGGGGGACAGCTGCGCCAGGTGGCGTGCCGTGACTGGCTTGGCGTGGAGAAGGCTTTGATGACGCAGGGCTTCCCGAGGCCTAGGTGGGTGACTGAAGAGGTAGAGGCATGCTAGGGCTCTACGACTGCACCACCTATTTAGGGGATTTTCTGTTACAATTCAAACAAATTTGAATTTAAATTAAACCCCGAAATCTTTGGGATTAGCCTTATCACAAACTGACATGGCACACGCGGGAAGCTAGAAAGGTGGAATAAAATTGTGGAAGCTCGGACATATTCGTGGAAAATAATTTTTATTATTTTGGGGAATAAATATTCAAGGTTTTCGGTGGTTGTACTGAATTAATATAATTGGTTTTATAATTATGTGTGGGAATTACGTCTGAATTATTTCTTGTTTCTTACACCGGGCTACGCCCACGTAAGCTTAGGAATAATTTACGATTAATTTCTGACATAATTTAAGGGCTTGCAGCTGGATGATTGAGGGTTACCGTTCTTAGGTTCCTCTCGTATTTAATACTTCAAGGAACCGGGGGGTAGTTGTTGTGCCATAAAATCTCCCTGGGCTTATTTTATAGCCCATCATATTATTTGGGCTTCACTTGGGCTTATTGGAATCATTTGGTTAAGGATAATGGGCTTCGCCATAGCTGGGTGAATCATTGAAGGTGTACAAGAAGGTATATGGACTTGCATTGGAAGCATAATGAAGACTGCCATCAGAATGGGGTTGCACCTGAAGGCGCTTTAGGGGTTACCGCTGATAGGGGTTACCGCTAAGTGCACCCTGGCTTGCAGTTACGGGGCTGTAGTTAGGGGGTGCCGCTGGCAGGGCTTCCGCCGCCTGGGCAGAATGGCAGGCAGACTCCAAACAGGACTCTTCTTCCTTGTTTCAAGGGGGACGAATTGGAGACATATTGGGAGTATATCAGCTATTATTTATCTACGAATTAAGAGATAAATACGTGCATTATGGAGATAATTACAATGGGGGAAGATAATTCAAGAATATTCGGATATATATTGAAGATGAAGGCTTCAAGTGACCTACTTGGGGTGGGATACCGCTGGATAACTACTGAAAGAAGGCTGTTTTATCCTAAACTAGAGGGGATAAGAGCTTATCTCTTCAGAGTCCTAAATCAAGAACTACATGGGCTTGATCCCTATAAATATAGGGTATGTAGGCACCTTGCAAAGGGGACTAGGATCATTTTCACGAGTTCTACACTCTAAAGAGAGGCACGTGTAACCTTCGTGACATACATTTCCGGGCAATTGCAGGACGGAATTCCATAATCCCGGCCTCGTTGTTTGGTTCTTTGCAAGCTCAGCCCTTAAACACATTTGTTTCTCATTTGTTTTTCTTAGTTTATGTCAACGGTAGCCCCTAAGAGCTAGCCGTGATTGTCGTAGTTATAACAGATATCCCTATAATTGTGCTATACGGTTCTGGGGGTGTTGTATCAATTCCTCTCACAACAGTAGGTAGTATAGTGCTAGATCTTCTTTTGTTCTCTCAATTTCATACCATATTTGTAAACACTTTTATTTTAATGCAAATCTTCTTTTAGCTTAATCTTGTATTGTCTCTACTCTCTTTCTACAAGTGAAATGATTCTTAGTACCACCATATATGCTTAAGGGCTTTTGGGAAAAGAAGATCTTATAATTATAATTAGTGTAGATCTTATAATTGTTTAGATTAGTCGTTAAAGCTCTTTGAAGTCCTAGCACAAAAATTAATTTCTGTTAGGATTTTAAAATTTTCAGATTACAAAGTGTTACAACATAGTATTAATTCGGTAGTACCATTAGTTTATTAAACAATTATCACCTACACTATTTTCATTCTTTTCAAACCCTGCTTTTCAAACCCTGCTTTTAGTTTAAAACCAAAACCCAGTTCCTTGTCCTTTGTTTTTAAAGACCCACCTCCCCTGTTCTTTTGTATTTACGCGTCGAGTCACTTTTCTGAGTTAAGTTGCGCTGCATTTGTAGTCCGCTGCTGAGTTTGTTTTCGCTGATTTAATGTTGATTCCGAGTTGCTTTAATTTGCTTCTGATTTCTAAGTTCTGTGTTCGAGTCGCAGCCATGGTGAGTTGAGTCATCGAGTTCTGTCCGAGTCTTTTTCGTTTTGATGTGTCGAGTTAGTCGATAGTTTCGAGTTTTGTGCGAGTCTGTTGTGCTAGGTTCAGTAGCTGGGTTTGTGTGTCTGGCTCCGTTTAGTCGAGTTTAGACCTTCGTTTTGCTTGAAGTTTCGTAGTTTGTGGTTTAATTTTGCTGCTTTGTCATGTTTGTAGTTGCAATTTAAGATGAGTCTTCGAGTCTGTTTCTATCTTAAGTCGCAGAGTCAAGAATCAAGTAGAGTGTCAGTTCGTTTTTGCTGAGTTCGTGCTTTTCTTTTCGAATTCAGAGTCATTTAGTCAGCTTCGAGTTTGATGTTTCGTGTTTATGAGTCACCTCTAGCTGCGTTTTCTGGGTTTTCGTTTGTTTTGATGGCTTGTATTTTACCAAGTTAGTGTTTTTGAGCTGAGTTGCTAGCAGGGTTTTAACTGAGTCCGCTTTGTTCCTTTGCCGAGCTATTTTCCTTCCGAGTCAGTTTTCGAGTCGCCAGTTTGTTTTGCATCTGAGTCGGCGAGTCGAGCTCTGCAGTAGCATAGTTTTGTTGGTCCAGTTGTTATTTAAGTTTTGCGGCTGTGTTTCCTTTTTTTTAGAGTATGAATTTGGTTTTGTTTAGTTTTCTTTTTTCTGAGTCAAATCGCTGATTAGTTTACTGTAATGGGTTTGTTTGTTTACAAAATTATGTGATCTTGAGTTGCCAATTTGTGGGTTTAGGATTTTGTTAGTCGTTGAGTTTGGAAGTTTGTTATCGAATAGTTTTTTTCCCGAGTGTGTCACCTATTTTCGTTTAAGTCCGTGTCAATTTTCAAGAGGTTATTTGTTCTTTTTTTTAAGTATCTAATTAGATTAAGTTACTAATTTGAATGAATTAGGTAATTATTAGTCTATTCTCAGAATTTCTAATATTAAAAAGTTCCCTCCTTTCAAAATCTGTTGTTCTAATTCGCCTAGATTAAATTTATGGATTGCGAATAAATTTTTTATAATCTCTGTGGACGTATCTCAAATATTAAAACGGTGATTGTGCGCTTACGATTTAAATGTATTATTTCTAGCACATCATATATATATATATATATATATATATATATATATATATATATATATATATATAATAAGTTTTTTTCTTTGCTTTGACTTTATATATGTTACCTAATCTACCGGTATCGGGTTGTATAATATTATTATCGTAGGTGGTTATGGTATTGATGTTAGTAAGAAGTAATTACACAAATTTCTTTATAAATATTTGACAAATATGATAATTATATTTTGTATTAATAGATTTTAGATTAAATAATATTATAATTTCGTATCCTAAATAATATATGTCAAAATTTCAAATCTATATTAACATATAAATATTAGATTTTACTAAAATCATATAAAATTATAGATTATTAGAATTTATAAACATTAATGGATGAGTAGAATATATTTGTTGTGGTTGTTCATGTTAAAAGAAGTGTAAATTTTGAATCTTCTCTGTCCATTGCGCACCCTGTGCGCACCCGAAGGGTAGCGGCTGCGGGTTCCTACGTTAAAAAAAAATAATTTGAATTCTTCTAATTTTAAATTTATTGGATTTAGATTCTAATATTATTATGCATAATTATTTAATTTTTGTTTGCTATTTAATCAAAAAACCATCTCAAGTGAGTGGGCGCTTACAGTGAATGTAACGTATCACTGCAACGCGTGAACTCAACTTAACTTAGTCAATTTTTTTGAGTTGACGCTTCCAGAATATCGCAATATACATTAATACAGCATTTAAGCGTCAACTTGCTTCAACTTAACCACAAGAACCATTCACTTAGTTGGCATTTTCATTCTTCGTACTATATCATTGATCATACGTCAACTCTTATTTGACTTGTCCACTAAATACTTAATATATAGATGTGTATTTAAACTAAATATTTGTCAACTCCTTAATTAATTAGGAACTAACATCCATTTAAATTAAATTTATAAATTTATTATTCACAAGTTCTTTGTATGTTACCTTCTGATTGCTTGAACTTGTAACTGCAGCAATAATGACTTAATCAATTCTACGTTGAATAAATACGATAAACCATTTAGATATACTTAATAATTGGACTGATTTAAGCTTCTTATGATACGCTTTTTTGTGTTGAAACTTAATCGAACAATCTTATACTTATAATTTGTATGACTAAAGAAATCTGTTGCGCTTTCGCTTAACAGATTAGCATATGAATCAAACTCTTCACCCTTGATTATTAAATATAATTCTGACCTTTAGATTGCTTAATTACTAATGAAGTCATGCGTAAATGTTGGAATGGTGAAAATAAAATGAAGTTTCTCCTGATTAAATTCGAGAATCCAACTGTACTCTATTGTAGTTAGTAGCTCTGCGCAATGAATGCATAAGTACTATAGGTTGTTTGATTGCCAGAATTTTTTTTCTAACAGCAGGGTATAAGTAAAAAAAAACAATTATAAGATAAAGCATTGATGCATTGTTGACAGATAAGAATTTTAGGAAATAAAGGATGAATATTGCTCCCAGGATTTTATTGCAAACTGTCCTTGTTTTCACAAAATGCCCATGGTTGATAAGTATTAGTGGAGAGGTAAGTACCAATTGTTTTAATTCATTCTCCCTTTCTTATATTATATGGATTCTAGCCATGTTATTCCATACTATTTTAACTCCCACATTGTAGATGAACTTGGTTGATTGGTTTAAAGTGATGGTTGCAAGTCGTCGTTGAGAAGAGTTAATAGATAATCTCATTGAAGTACATCCACCACACCACCTAGAGCAGTGAAGCGCGCATTGATCCTGTGCCTCCATTGTATAGACTTCCATCCTCTGAGCGGCCCAAGATGGGGCAAGTTGTATACATGCTTGAGGCAGAAGACTTTCCTTTCCATAGTGTAACTTTTCATTGTGTTTTGATAGTCATGAACTTATTAAAATCACCAGATGCAAATAATGTACTCACCGTCTCATCCTTAGTGTCATCAACAGCTTCATGAATTTCTCAACAATCACACCTGAGCATTCCATGACTGCATACAACAGTTGAAATAATTGTGAAATCTTACTTGCATGCAAACAAAAAATTGGGAAAGAAAGAGATAGAGACAGACCAGAAAAATAGGAGTTTTGCTTGAAATTAGGTGAGGGTTAAAGCATTAAGTGATGGACAATCAATAAGTAAACATAGGCTGTAATGAAGAACGGTACCCGATACTATTTTTGAGTGTAATTAAACTTTGGTCAGTTCTGTGCAGGATTGATCTGCAAAAGAGAAATTAAATTTCTGTAACGAAATCCGCATAACTTATCAAAAATAAAAAAAAAAGGAATATAAGTTTGCAAATGGAAAAACAATTACATAATAAATAACAAACAATATTTTGCAAAATATGAAAATTAGTCTATTTAGTAACATTTATATAAATTAATTTCAAATAAACGCTTCATGATGGTTTCTCATTTAATATACACAAAAACGTTTTTTCTACAATTTCTTCAGATAACATTAAATTTATATAAACATTTTTTATTGGAAACATTTTGCATGCCCTTGCGAAGCGGGCACACATACTAGTAAATATATAAATTTATAAATTTATTATTACAAGTTCTTTGTATGTTACCTTCTGATTGCTTGAACTTGTAACTACAGCAATAATGACTTAATCAATTCTACGTTGAATAAATACGATAAACCGTTTCGTACTTGTTGACATTTAGTGCACTAGTTTGGTCTGATTTACAAGCGACTCATATTGAAATTGAACTTCGTACGTTCTTTGATGAATAATCTTAATCAATTTTGAATCAGAAATGCTTCATTTTCTGATTATAAATAATCCAAGCAGTCGGTACAAGAATTCACTAGTTTGATATTGAATTTGTAAACTACTGTTCCTTGAAACAGCTTGAACTTTATTCTTAACCGAGACTTGAATATATTAATAAACTTCTTTCAGTGACTTAATGGTTGCTTCTATATATTGATCGTCTTATTCTGTATCTACCCGTTCTTCGGTTGATTCATGCATGTATCATACTTATTCATTATCTTCTATCTTGTTTATAATGTTGAGTTATCATTATTACATATTACGTTACATTATACTTTACACTTATGATTATATTTAAATATTTTTTATAATTATTTCATTTATAATAACACAAGAAAGGTAGAGAATATATGCTAAATGACGAAATGAAACAAGTTTTTTTCAGAATACATTAGGATTCGCGATGAAAGAAAATTCAATTTTTTTAATATCGATTATGTTAATGTAAGAATTGTTGGAATATTTCTAACAATTTAAGTCATATTAAAATAATCAAGAGCTTATACTTAGTTATCTATTTTTATTAATAATAATAATTATTATTATTATTACTATTACTATTATTATTATTCTTGTTGTTGTTGTTGTTGTTGTTGTTGTTGTTATTAGTAATAGATAAATTTTTGTGGCGTTATTGTAAAAAGTGTTGATATTCTGGCAAATCAAGAAACAAACCAAAAGTATAAGGACCAAAAGTCAGAAAGTGTGAGAAACAACCTATTAAAGTCCTCAAAACTGCAACACATGAAAATTCATGATTAGAATAGGAAAAACAATTTAGGGGGTGAGAATTGAGGGTATTAATTAATAAAATTCTCACACCCCCAGATTTGATTTGGGGATAGACGACTCCAATTAGGGCTTAGATCTGACTAGTCATATCTCAATTAGGGTTTTATCATCTTCTTGATTTTCACTGAATTAAGTTACTTTTTTCTAGAGATCGTTGGTTTGGGTTTTTGCGGCCTCAAGATTGAAGCTTTTGGTGCTGCCAATGCATCAATTTACTTTTCTTTTATAGCAGAATTGAAGAATTGAAAAGCTACTTATTTACTCAATGTCTTGGGCGGGTCCTGAGGATTTCTATCTCTCCACTTCTCTTGCTAGTTATCTTGACAGTGAGCCCTCTTTTATCATTCTCTGTGTGTGTGGGTGTGCGCATGGTTTGGTCTTGACTCTTGGGAAATTGTGTTGTGAAAGTCTCGATTTTTATGTGTTATTGTGAATTTGCAGGGTATGCATGTTTACTTTGAGTTGATGTTGTTTGTTTCGAGTTCTTTGGGGAATTTTAATGATAAAGTCCTGATTTTTGGATATTATTTAGATAGTACAATTTGATTTTGTGTTTTGATAATAATGTTGGTAGTTTGTGAAATTTGTTTTTGTTGCATTATGTTTTGAATTTGCGTGATTCTGAAGTTGTTTGCTTAGGTGAATGAATTGATAAACACTGCATGTATTTTAGTTGGCTATTCGGCTCAAGGAGTCCGTGAAATTTGTTTTTATTGCATTATGTTTTGAATTTGCGTGATTCTGAAGTTGTTTGCTTATGTGAATGAATTGATAAACACTGCATATGTTTTAATTTGGCCTATTCGTTTCAAGGAGTCCGTGAAATTTGTTTTTGGTGCATTATGTTTTAAATTTGCGTAATTCTTAAAGTTGTTTGCTTAGTTGAATGAATAGATAAACACTTAATGTGTTTTAATTGGCTATTTGTTTCAAAGAGTCCGTGTGTTGAATTATGTTTTGAATTTGTGTAATTCTGAAGTTGTTTGATTAGGTGAATGAATTGATAAACACTGCATATGTTTTAATTGGCTATTCGTTTCAATAAGCTAATTATCAATTTTGGTACTGTGTTCTTTGCTGCTTTTGTGTTTACAAGTGGGTAAAGGGAAAGAAATATGTGTTCTTTGTTATCCACGTGTAGAGTGATCCTTCAGATCACTGATGGATCATGGCAGTTACCTGTCCTAGTATATGATCCCTTAAACTAACACAGGTTAATTCTTGAGTCCAATTACACATAATCTGTCTTAAATTAGAGCTCACTGTGCAAAAAGCAATTACATTGCTTTACAAAAGGCCTTGAGTAGTTTGGTGATGAATTTGAGTCTTATACACTGATAAGCCTGACATCTACTTTGACTAGGAACAAGCACCACCTTTTGAAAAGATATGACAATTTTTTTCAGTATTACGAATATTGTATATAAGTAGCATTGAGGCAGGTGGGTACTTGATGGGAATCAAAATTAAAGGGATCTTTTTTTCAGTAGATAGGTTAATTATCCAGTGTAGAGAAACTGGTGTATTTATTTGTATATTTTATAAGTGGGGTAGGAGTTATCTGATATGTAGGCTATTTATGATCAGTCTAAATGTTTTGGGCCTTAAGTCGATTATGTTATTAGGGTTTTATCACCTATGCAAGTCATGTACACCCCCCCCCCCCCCCCCCCCCCCCCACCCCCAAATAAAAAAATCACATATTGTCTTAGAATTACTGTGGGGCAGTAGATTTGCCGTGGCAGATTGACCCTTATCGCTTTTAAATTGTTTATTTCATTACTCGTCCTGCATTATAACCTTACTACTTGTTCATTACTTTATATGTATTATTTACTTATATTGTACTTGTTTGAACAACAATTTAGTAAATGAAGACGTTTTTTGCAACTTTGTTATTATTGTATTGTGTAGTTGCTACAAAGGCTTAGACTTTAGTTTAATGATGCATACAGTACCTAAATTTGTGGTGTTAATGCCACTTGGTTTAAACTATTTGACATGAGGGATTGGTTATGTGGTTTAAGCTATGTTTATGTTTTAATGTAGATTGCATGATTTTTGATCGGTATCATTGTCTTGTGAAAGCTTCTAGAGATTGACCACTTGCTTGCTAATGTAGACTAGACATCTATAACATATGACTTAGATAATACAAAGAAAGTTGTGCATATCTTGTCAACTTGAGTTTTTATGTTGTGTACAGAGAAACTTCTTGTTTTGCTGCGAGACGGGCGAAAACTGCTGGGAATACTCCGTTCTTTTGATCAATTTGGTACTGTGTATTTTGCGTTCTTTATAAAAGATATTTATATGTTCATATATGAAGTTTAAGCCAACTGACTATGAATGTTTTGATGCTGCAGCTAATGCTGTCCTTGAAGGAGCATGTGAGCGAGTTATTGTTGGTGAAATATACTGTGACATTCCATTAGGACTTTATATAATTCGTGGGGAGAATGTTGTATTGATTGGTGAATTGGTATAAAGTCTTACTGTTCACATTCTTTTTCCGCAGTTAGTTGCTTGATATTCTTAAGACTCATTGTAATATGCTTTTTTCACTTGGGTAGGATTTGGAGAAGGACGAGCTTCCCCCGCATATGACTCGCGTTTCACCTGCGGAGATAAAAAGGGTAAGTAGAATACAACTTTTTTTAGTTTGAGCGCTATTCGTACTTGTTTTTTCCATGGATTAGCCATTCAGGGGATTTTTTTTAAAAAAAAAGTTTTTGTACACAAAATTCATGGCCATTATAGTGGATTAGGTAAAAATGGCACATAAAACTGTTTTTTTATACATGTAACACTAATAATAAAGCTTATCTAACTATATACTAGGTGCTGGTTTTTTCTTCCTAAATGCGTGTAATCCACTTGATTTAGTCCTGAAGTCTTGAACTTGTGATCATTACTGTTGCAGCTCCTTGGAGATCATAACTCAGTTTTTTTAGTTGGTACTTGCTGAATATTTTTTTTTACAAATAGTTTAACATTGGTGCTCTCCCCTAATATATTAGCAAAGACATTCTGGCATTAGTTCTGAGTTATGTTACAAAATGCTCTCATCGATACAGAAGTTTTTTTTATTTGCTCTTTTCTAGATTTATTTTTGTCGTATTCATAAAGTTTGGGAAAAGACAATGCCTGCTGTATGAACTACATTTGATGTGCAATGTGATGAATGACATAAAATTTTACAGTATTTATGTGGGTTTACTTGGGGGCAAAAGATGTGGGCTTGGTATAATTCTTAATCTCTTAATTTATAATTAATTAGGAAACAGTGAAACACAATGTTGCAGTTGAAGTAGTGGTTCATTTCTTGGAAAGGAATATCAATTTCTTTCTTGCAATATAATTTTGTTTTCTATTGACAGGCGCAGAAAGCTGAAAGAGAGGCTTCAGATTTAAAGGGCACAATGAGAAAGAGGATGGAATTTCTAGATATGGACTGATGTGGATTCACTGTGAATATCTTCCGCAAATATTATCGCGGGTGATTGATGCTGGGAAATTAAACTAGGTCTCATTGTCAATTTGATTCCTTCTATCTCCTATGATTCTCAACATGCACAGTTTTGTGTAGTCTTCCAAATATGTTTCTTTTTTAAAAATTGGGAAAGATAATGCTCAAGTTCTTTTACCCTTTCAAATTCAAATGCTGCATATCATTACTTAGTGAATTTGAGATTGAAATGTGTTTGGCTATCAAAAAAGCCGTCCGGAATGTTTTAATGGTATAATGGTTACAGTATCTGGTTTGTAGTTGGAGTGTTAAAAGATAATTTCAATTTCTCTCATAATTCTTCATAACTTATAGTTGAAATGTGTTGGTGATGTTCTTGGCTAATAAACTGTCCCAGTAATCACCAAGTAGATGTAGAATTCCGACACCTTTGCCTTTGCAAGTGAATCGAATTTGTATGAATATTAAACTCTGAATCATTGAAACATCTACGCAAGGTTTTGAGAAGGGGACTACTTGTGAATGTTGGTCTGTCGTGTCTTTCTTTTCATCAACTGAACAATATCATCTTCATGTTCTTCTTCCTCTTTGTTGGTGCATGAAAGCAGAACCACTAGTTGTGCTTGTGCCTATTACATAAAGTCATAAACTCTTAGCCTAAAAATGTCATTATGTGCATCACAAAAGGAAAAATGAACACACATACACATATGATATGTTGCCTTTATCCGTGAGTGGGATGAATGGGTTTGCACCCAACCGTCTTTCTCATTCGTACCCCCAGAATGTGGCAACTTTTGCATTGTTATTATGTTTTTCAGAACTTGCGTTTTCAAATAAAAAAAAAAAGCCAAACGAATCATAAATGAGGAAATTGGTCTTTCAGATCTAAAGCCGACTTCATATACAGAAGTAAAATAAAACAAATTTGTGAAAGCGAAACTTACCCTCTTCATTTGCAGAAATAATCCATAAATTATACGCCGCTTTACAGAGATGGACTCGTGATCCACTATCGAGTCCTTGGCCTTAGAGTGAGAGAGTTTTAAAGAATTTATACTCTTATATGCTTTTTAAGGATGCGGCAACTCAGCAAGAATCAATAAAGTGATTATCATTTGACAAACAGTCATCTCAGGGTAAAAAATCTTGATCTAAAATGATAGCTTCCCCGCTTTCACCTTATTGCTGGTACCCCATTATGTTGATGAAAAGAAACCAAAAGTACTATCTAGTCAACTGCTCATACTAATCGCTTTATCTCTATCCTTAATAGCTTCAAAGACGTCTTTTTGAGAACCTTTGTAGAATGGAACTTTGTTCCTCGTGAGAGGCCAGAGAATTCATATTCAAGATCAAAAAGATAAATAACTAGAGCCAACTATCAAAATTAACCTAACCTAGTTGTAAGACTGCAAAAGTAAACGTGAACAACGTAACAAATCCTTGGATCAGTTCAGAGGACAATTTCTGCTAGAAACGGTAGCTTTTGATCAAAATAACCAGCCTTGAAAGTACATAAATTAGCCTAGGAAGCAGTTAAGTTAACCTTGTACAAGTAACTGTTCTATAATTAATTCCGTAGTTGTTCAAGAATAGCCCTAAAATTACATAGCAAAATTAAATCAATATAAATAATTTAGTGTATGAGCTTATCAAGTGCATGAATCTCATTTGGTCCTCATTTCAACACTAACACACTGTGCTCCTGAGATTTTGGTCAAAGAAGAGAAGAGAAGAGAGGCAAACAATTGTCAAAGATTTTTCTCTTGCGTGCTGATGTAGGTGGAAAATGTAAGATGATGACTTGTATAAAAACAATAAAGATAAACTTGGGTGCATAACACTCACTACCCCAAAGGGTTTCCCAGCCAAACGCAGAAGGGGGAACAATTATTTGCAACCCAAGAAGAGACTCAAAAAATTATAGATAAAAATCACTGTATAATCAACCTGTCTAGTATGACGTGATAATTACAATGCTTAAATAGATGTAAATAATAGCAACCCTAAAAACAACCTGATGGAGTAAGGCCCATAAAAAATTGTGCTTATTACACACACACACAGACAAACATATATATAAATATAACTATATATAACTTATATAATAGTTTACCAACACCACATATAGAACATATAGTTTACCTCTGCACTAACAAATATGAACTAATTAACATATACACATTAATTATTTATATCTGTTCCCCGCCATTCTCCATGTTTCCGAGCATTTGTAGAAGAGGATCTATTTTCCAACTCGGGAGCACAGTTTGAGGGGCCATTCAGTATGAACCCTGAGTTCTCCAAGTTCAACAAAAGTATTATAGAAAAACTACAGTTACAAAAAAGCTTCCCACTTGAGATGAACAGCCCTCAAAACTACACCTCACCATGTGCAATGATGAAGAGCTTGTAGATCGAAAACAAAGATAAACCGCACTTAATATGTTTTTTTAAGGGGAGGGTATTAATAGAATAACTGCATACAAGAAAAAACAAGGAGAAGAGAACTCCATAAATGGCAAAACCCCCAGAACATGAAGTGGAAATTGTATACAGAACTGTCATGGTATTTAATAACAGATTTCTTAATGCTTTATACAGAAATATGAATTCTTAATTTATATATTTTTGAACCCGAGACGGAGATTATTTTGTCTAAAATAATTATTGCATTAAACACATCAGAGCAGAACTTATACAACAATTCACATATTAACAAATGAAACAAAAACAGAACAGTAGTGGAAACTATAGAAGATATAGCAAACAACAACAAGCTTACGGGGCAAAAGTGTACAGGTACATTGGTCCATTCTTGAGAACTTCAAGCCGATCACTCTAGAATATTGATCTTTTTCATCGTACGCCCTTAAAAGATTTGATGGCCGATCTTTTAAGGTATAAGAGTGGGAGTATGAGAGCTCACGAATTCCAAGCATATACCTCAAACCAATTACCAATGACTTGTATGTAGGGAGAAAAATCAAAGAATTTGGTCCTAGACTTTTAAAGGTAAAATCAATGCACCCTTTTAACCAGATCTCCTTCGTGAAAGTTGGGACACAGGGTTTCCTTCAAAGAAATCTAAGACAGCATTTTCAAGATCCTCCACAGAATACTTAATGTAATTTTCAGGGTGCCTCCCACTTTCTATATGGGTCCTGAAACGACCAAGAAATGACCTGTAAGCTGGAATTAATATTTCAGAAATGGATATACGAAGCTCTTCGCGAAGCTGCGTATCTAGAACCAACCATGTAGCCTGAGTTCTATGAACTTCCTCAAACATTGCATTAAAGGCCTTAAACCGCTCTCTTAAAACACTCCTAGACACCCCAGCTGAAAAACTACCAGTGACATGTAGTCCCTCATCTCTCAAACAGTGCAACACCCTTACCCAAGTTGCTCTCTGGTAGCTAGTAGCAGCCTGCCTAACTTTACCCGTCAATTTCTTCAAATAAAAATCTCCAATCATTTCTCTTAGTTCAGGAGACCCTTTTATCTTCTGAACAATGTAGTGCACATTATTCATGACAAACAAATGAACCAAAGATGTATCTCTGTAATGCTTAGATTTACCCTCTACATTAAATTGCAAAATCACAATGATCCATATCAAATGAAGTGCCAATGGAATTTGCCCCTCCACTTCCCCAAAATCCATATCAGGTGTAGTTAAATCTTCTGAATATCTAGACCCAGTTACCGGCTTAGACACAATCAACTCAAATAAAGTTTCCTTATAATCAGATATCAAACTTATATAATTCATGACATATCTAGTCAAAGGATGAACCGTACCTCCTGGAACAGGAACTTTCGAAGGCTCACGAAGAACAGCATTCTCAAATTCTGATAATATCCCTCTAGCTGCCTCTGCCAGCCTAGACAGAATCTCCTCCGCCTGAATCCTAATGGACTCCGATGATTTCGAAGAAAACACAACCTCAACATCAGACAACAACTCCAACAAAGCATCATGAAGATCCAAAATCTTAAACAACTTCTCAGGCGATCTCCTACTAATACTTATAGCTTCTGCGAAATTAAACAGCTGAATCGCAGGGCCTTTAACCGTCTCCATAAAACAAGCATCATCAGTATTCGATCCCAAACCTTCAAATATAAGCTCCGTCAACCTCTTCTCACTCGCAAACAATATCCTCACACACGCTTTGGCAGCCTTAATCCACCGCCTAATCTTCACCTCCAACACCTCCCACTCCAGCCTCTGAATATCACCAATACTCAACTTCTCAATTCCTAATCTCCGAAAACTCGATTCCACCACAGACTTCCTCACACTCCCATACACCTGCACACACTCCCTCACATATCCAGCCGAAATCATCCTCTCTGCGATACTCCTCAGATCAGTAACAATCTCCATCGGAACCAAATCGAGTTCCCTAATACTCAACATAGATCTATAACTCGACGTGCTCCTCCGGCTCTGATCAATCGCACCTAAATCCTGTAAACACTCATCATTTCCACTAACATTATCCTCCGTAAAATCACCAGAACTACTATCCGTACGCAACGAATGACTAGACTGACTCAAATTCAACACATTAATATCTAACAACGCATCAATTTCAATCGGATTAGCGTTCGCTAAGAGTATGTTACGAAACTCATCTTCTAACCTGGCCATAGCAATCTGGATCGCCGTGCTGGCTTTCGATTGATCGTCGGAGAGCGTCGTGGATTCCATAGAGCGTTGAACGTCGTCGACGGCTTGTAAGTAAGAGTTGATCTCGTAGCGATCGCCGTCGAAGATCATGCGGTCGCGAGCGTCTTCGGAGGCGGTGGAGTCCCACCGGAGAATGATTTTCTCGGCGGCTTCGAACGCCGGTGGCTCCATAATTCAAAGGTGAGATGGTTTGACTTTTTGACTTTTGTGGTCAGAAAAGTAGTGCTGCTGTGCTAGTTGGAGTTGTAGTGCATATGATGGATTGGATGGATAATCAACGCCAATTCAAATTGGTTGGAAGCACCCGAGGAAGGATGTATTTTTGCTTCCCTTTTTCTTCTTCTAATTATAATCAATAATATTAGTGGTTAATTATTATTTATTTTTTTAAAAATCTTATTTCACTTTTATCATCCCTAAATATTCTTTGTTGTCTCATCTGTAAATTAAATTTAGTTGAATTAAGTGTTTGAATTAATTTTAAAATTTGGATATGAATCGGGTAGCCAAATAGAAAAAACACACACTATATATTATATAAATTTTTCAGAATTTAAACATCGAGAACATAAAGATGATAGTTGAGTTAGATTAATTACAACGGGTACTGATTATCAAAATTTGGAACATTAATGTCCCGAATATCATGGTCTGAAATAATGGTCTCGAATATCACTTGTTAACACTATTTCGTGTAACGTTTTTTAATATTAATTAAAATGCTACTTTGTGTAATTTTTTTGGATTAAAAAAATTGAACGCTATTTCGTATAGTGTTGTGTTGGTGTTAAAAGAACAAAACGCTACATTGTGTTGTGTTTTTGCTGGGTTGGAAAAATAGAACGCTATTTTATGTAGCATTTTGTCGGGTTTAAAAAAACAAAACGTTACACGATCTAATGTTTCCTACTAAAATTAAAAACACTAGATTGTGTTAATGTTAGGAATCAATAATTTTTGATGATAACATAAATATTTTGTAACATGTCTTACTTAGTATCTTTATCAAATTTCAGTTGTAATTGTTATATTTCTTGTCTTTGGGAATTATCAACGGATGGGTAGAATACGATGGCTAATTGTAAATATCCAATGCCATGTAATTTTATCTAAGTGAAGGATATTCAATTGATGAGATGTAACTATTCAACTGATGAAGACTGGATCATGTTTCAACTGATGAAAACCAAGCATTCAACTGAAGACAAAGTATTCAACTGATGATGCTAAGGAATTCAACTGATGAGACTGGAACAGCATTCAACTGATGAAGTTTGTAATTCGTTCAACTGATGAGCCTAGCGCAACATTCAACTGATGAAGTCAAAAGCAGTTGAAAGTAACCTGAACTTTCAACTGATGAAGCAAAGAGCAGTTGAAAGTGACTAGAGCTTAAGTCTGACAAATCACATGGATCGAAAATCACATGGATCGAATTACACTAAAATGGACATGGAAGCCTGATTAGGAAAATAAAGAAGAAGCAGAAACATTCTTATCTCATGCAATGCAATCTGGATCAAATCAAGATGATGGTCAAAGATGAAGACATCTCAGAAAGCATGCATAAGACAAAGATGTGCAGCATTGTTTTTAGTTTAGAGTGCATTTTGTAATCTAGCTAAAAGCTTTGTAAAACTTGGAGTATATAACCAAGTTAGAAGCATCAGTTGAACTTGTTCAAATTACTTGAGAGAAAATCTGAGAGTTAGAACTTGTTTGAGTGATGAACCAGCAGCTGTGCGAATTGTAATCAATCCACAGATTCTTCTATATAAAATCTCATTCAATCCACCCGTATTTTTAATACTTGGTGTTTTCTATTTGCTGTGTTTAAAGTGTTTGTTCTTAAATCTTTTAAATTTGTAAAAGATTGTATTTAACCCCCCCTTCTACAATCTTTCTTATAGTTGGTGTAAAATAACAATTGGTATCAGAGCGAGGTTCCCAACAAACAGGGAAAAAGATTAACACTGCTAAAGAAAGATGGGAAAGAAGGATGCTGGAGTGAAGATTCCTGTTCTTGACAAAGACAACTACTTTCACTGGAAAGTAAGAATGCATCTGCACTTGTTGTCTATTGATGAAAGCTATGTTAACTGCATTGAGAAAGGACCTCATGTCCAAATGAAGGTCTGCACAAGTATGGGAGCTGATAATGAGGATATGGTAGGAAAAATGGTTCCAAAACCTATCCATGAGTATTCTCAAGAGGATACTGAGGAAGTGCACAAAGACAAGAAAACCATGAATCTTTTGTTTAATGGTTTAGATCAAGAAATGATTGATAGTGTCATTAGCTGCACAAGTGCAAAAGAAGTTTAGGATACCATCAGGACCATCTGTGAAGGGAATGAGCAAGTAAGAGAAAACAAGATGCAGTTGCTGATTCAACAATATGAGTCATTCCATTTTAAGGCTGGCGAAGGTTTGAGTGACACATTTAACAGATTCCAAAAGCTGTTAAATGGTCTAAACTCTTTGGAAGAGTGTATCAAGTTAAGGATTCAAATTTGAAATTCTTAAGAGCTCTTCCTAAAGAATGGAAACCTATGACAGTCTCTCTCAGAAACACTCAAGAATTCAAAGACTATACTCTTGAGAGACTGTATGGAACTTTGAAAACTTATGAGCTTGAAATGGAACAAGATGAAGAGATTGAGAAAAACCAAAAGAAAGGGCATTCATCTGTGGCTCTAGTTGCATTCCTTGATGATACTGTCAAAAACAAGGGAAAGTCTCAAGTTGAAGAAACTGAGAAGTTGGTCAAAGAAGAGAGCACAGAGTCAAGCAAGGGAAAAGGAAAAGAGAAAGATGTAGCTGATTCTGGTGAAGAAAGTGATGGAATTGATGAGCACCTAGCCTTCCTGTCAAGAAGATTCTCCAAACTGAAATTCAAAAAGAATTTCAATCCTGCAAAATCATTTAAAGGCAATCCCAAGTCTGATAGAAGCATGGTAGACAGATCTAAATTCAAATGCTTCAACTGTGGGAATGCAGGCCACTTTGCTAATGAATGCAGAAAGCCAAAAGCTGAGAAGAGATCCAGTGATCACATGGATTACAAAAAGAAATATTATGAACTTCTCAAGCAAAAAGAAAGGGCATTCATTACAAAGGATGATTGGACAGCTGGAGATGATTCTGAAGATGAGGAAGAGTTTGTCAATCTTGCTCTAATGGCCAACTCCACAGATCAAGAAGAGAACAATGGAAGCAGTAGTCAGGTATTCACTACAAACTTAGTTGAGTTAACTAAAGATGAATGCAATGCTACCATAAATGAAATGTCTACAGAATTGTATCATTTGCATGTTTCTTTAAAATCTATCACTAAGGAAAATAGTAGAATTAAAGAAGCTAACACCTTTCTTAGTGACAGGAACAGTGCTTTAGAAGCTCAATTTTTTGAGTTTGAGAAACTAAAAATTGAGTGTCAGATAGCCAAAGATGATCTCTTGGTTGTTCTGAAAAGAGAAGAGATCATAAGAAAACAGCTTGATAAGGAACAAGAGATTATTGCCAAATGGAAATCTGGGAGAGATGTTTCCACTAATATCATTAACATGCAAGGCAGAGAAACCTTTGTGGAAAATGAATGGAAAAGGAATGAGAAAGCTCTTGAGATATCTGAGAACAGTTCAAGTGATGAGAATACTGATGATAATCATCAGTTGAAAAGCAAAGTCTCAACTGATGAAAGTCATCAATTGAACAAAAACTCACCAGTTGACAAGAAAGTTCTCAAGAAGCTCAATAAGAAATATGGTCCTATTAAAAAGAACTTTGTTAAAGGTGAGGATAATTCTTCTGAGACTAGTGAAAGTGTTAACAACACTCTTAATTCCAGTAATGAGACTAAGAAGAAGAAAGGGAATAGAAATGGTAAAATTGGAGTCAACAAGCACACTAATTACACACCCAATGCCAGTGCTCCTAGGAAAACTTGCAGTAAATGTGGAAGTGTAAATCATTTGTCTGCTAATTGCAAAACTGTGATTGCTCCTAATTTATCACTGCCTATTCTTATGCCATCTGTTCCTCACATGAATTTATCTGCTATGAACATGATGGCTGGTTTATTGCCTCACAATTCATATTCTCAGCCTAGCATGCCATACATGTTCAGTCCATGTTTCAATGCTTTTAACATGCCTCAATTCCATTCAACTTTGCATGGTATGAACAATGTATGCATGCCTCAAATGCCTGTGTTTAAGAACAATGTTGATGTTCCAATCTCTCAACCAAAATCAAAGATTGAACCACTTCAATCCAAGGGAAAAGTTGAGAATGAGGGAAAAGCTGTTAAGACTAACAAATCTGGACCCAAAGCAATTTGGGTACCAAAATCAACTTGATCTGTTTGTGAAATGTGTGCAGGGAAACCATAAGAAGAATTTGTGGTACTTGGATAGTGGATGCTCCAGGCACATGACTGGTGATTCTTCCCTGCTCACAAAGTTTGTAGAGAAAGCTGGCCCTAGCATTACCTTTGGAGATGACAGCAAAGGATATACTATGTGATATGGCTTGACTGCAAAAGAGAATGTCATCATTGATGAAGTTGCATTGGTGTCTGGTCTTAAGTACAACTTGCTTAGCATCAGTCAACTTTGTGACAAAGGATACAAAGTAAGTTTCACTCCTGCAGCCTGTGTTGTCACCAAAGGAGATGACAACAATGTGGTACTAATTGGACAAAGAAAAGGGAATGTGTATGTAGCTGACTTCAACTCTGTAAAGTCTGAATCTATCACTTGCTTTCTCAGTAAAGCAAGCTCAGATGACAGTTGGCTATGGCACAAAAGGTTGTCTCATTTACATTTCAAGACTTTGAATGAGTTAGTCAAAAAGGATTTGGTGAGAGGAATACCAAAGCTGGAATTCTCCAAAGATGGTTTGTGTGGAGCTTGTCAGCAAGGAAAGCAAAAGAGAAGCTCTTTCAAAAGCAAATCTCTTTCATCAATTGTGAAGCCCCTTCAGCTCTTGCATATGGATTTATTTGGACCAGTCAACATAATATCCATTTCAAAGAAGAAATATTGCCTAGTGATTGTTGATGATTTTTCAAAATTTACTTGGACTTTATTCCTGCATTCTAAGGATGAAGCTGGGAAAATCATTATCAATCATATCAAGGCATTAGACAACAATCCAGATTTCAAAGTTGGAAGGATAAGAAGTGACAATGGAACAGAATTCAAGAATTCTGTGATGAAAGAATGTTGTGAAGAAAAGGGAATTATTCATGAGTTATCTGCACCAAGAACTCCACAACAAAATGGTGTGGTTGAAAGGAAGAATAGAACTCTCATTTAGGCTGCAAGAACCATGATTAATGAAGCTCAACTTCCAACCTATTTTTGGGCTGAAGCTGTGAACACTGCTTGTTTTACTCAAAACATTTCTCTAATTACCAAACCTCACAACCTAACTCCTTTTCAACTCTTCAAAGGAAAGAAGCCAACAATTAGCTTTCTTCATGTATTTGGATGCAAGTGCTATGTTCTAAGAAATCAAGGTGAAAATCTTGGAAAATTTGAGGCCAAGGCAGATGAAGCTATTTTTGTTGGATATTATGATGGAAAATCATTTAGAGTATACAATCTGAGAACCAACATTGTTATGGAATCAATTCATGTAGTTTTTGATGATAAAAAGATTCAAGGATTGACAGATGAAGGATTTCATGATAATCTCATATTTGAGAATGAGGGTGAAGGTGATCTATATGACAGTGATGATGATTGTGATGACACTGTTTAGAATGCTGGAATTAATCTTGGAATTAATATTCCAACTGATGAGACCTTAGTGCAAGGTACAACTACTATTGAAAACTCAACTGAAGCATCAGTTGAAACTATATTGGAGACATCAGTTGAAACACCTCAAGAATGATCAGTTGAAAGAATGTCTCAAAATTTCAATCAATCTAGAAATAATGAGATGTCAAATTTAGGGGGAGCTTTCCAACATGGAAATCTGAACTTCAACAGTGAAGCTACATCATCAAGGCAATCACTTCCACCTCAAAGAAAATGGACAAGGGATCATCCTTTTGAGTTAATTATTGGAGATGCAAATGCATCTGTACAAACAAGAAGAGCCACTCAAGATGAGTGTTTGTACAGTGCATTCCTTTCACATGATGAACCTAAAGTCATAGAAGATGCTCTCAAAGATGCTGATTGGGTTCTTGCTATGCAAGAAGAATTAAATCAATTTGAGAGAAACAATGTACGGAAGCTGGTACCCAAGCCTAAGAATAGAACAATTGTAGGCACAAGGTGGGTATTCAGAAACAAGATGGATGAGAATGGAGTTGTCACCATAAACAAAGCAAGGCTTGTGGCTAAAGGATACTCTCAATCTGAAGGAATTGATTTTGATGAGACATTTGCACCAGTTGCAAGATTGGAAGCCATAAGAATCTTCTTGGCCAATGCTGCTCATGCAAACTTCAAAGTTTATCAAATGGATGTCAAAAGTGCTTTTCTAAATGGTGAACTGGAAGAGGAGGTATATGTGAGTCAGCCTCCTGGTTTTGAAGATCCAGAATTTCCAGAGTATGTTTACTTTTTATTAAAAGCACTTTATGGACTAAAGCAGGCACCAAGGGCATGGTATGACACTCTATCTCAATTCTTGTTGGATAATCATTTTTCCAGAGGAACTGTGGATAAAACACTATTTTACAGAAATGTAAATGGTGCCTTTATTCTGGTTCAAATTTATGTAGATGATATAATTTTTGGTTCTACAGATGAAAGACTTTGCAAAAAGTTTGATAATTTAATGCAAAGTCAGTATGAAATGAGCATGATGGGAGAGCTCACCTACTTTCTTGGTTTACAAGTTAAACAAGTAAAGGAAGGTATATTCATAAATCAAACTAAGTATATCTATGATTTACTTAAAAAGTTTGATTTAATGGATTGCAAAGAAGCTAAGACTCCTATGCCAACTGCCACTAAATTGGAGTTGATTCCTAAAGAGAAATCTGTGGACATCTCTAATTATAGAGGCATGGTTGGCTCTCTTTTATATCTGACAGCTAGTAGACCAGATATTATGTTCTCTACATGCCTCTGTGCTAGATTTCAATCTGATCCTAAAGAATCACATCTTATTGCTATTAAAAGAATATTCAGATATCTTAAGGGAACACCAAATCTTGGGATTTGGTACCCTAAAGACTCTGGATTTGATCTAATTGGATATTCAGATGCTGATTTTGCAGGATTCAAAATTGATAGAAAAAGTACAACATGCACATGTCAATTTCTTGGAGATAGGCTGATTTCTTGGTTTAGCAAAAAGCAACACTCTGTATCAACCTCTACAGCTGAGGCTGAATACATTGCAGCTGGAAGTTGTTGTGCACAAATATTGTGGATGAGAAATCAATTGCTTGATTATGGTTTAAATCTCTCTAAAATCCCAATATTTTGCGACAACACCAGTGCTATTGCTATAACTGAAAATCCAGTACAACACTCAAGAACCAAGCATATTGACATCAAATATCACTTCATAAGAGAACATGTGATGGTTGGCACAGTCGAAATGCATTTTGTTCCAAGTGAAGAACAAATAGCAGATATTTTCACAAAGCCTCTTGATGAATCCACATTCACAAGGTTGGTAAGTAAATTAGGTATGTTAAATTTCTCCTAATTTATAGTGAATTTTTCTGTAATTTGGCAGCCAGAATTTGACTAATTTTAATTTATCAAAATTAAGTTAGTTATAATTCTGGATAAAATGTGTAGTATTTCAACTGATGAAATAGTGAAATTGTTTCAACTGATGTCTGAAACAAATGCGCTCCTGTTTTGTTTTTCATTCAACTGATGACACTAGTTGAAAACACTTTCAACTGATCATCATCAGTTGAATAGGAAGTTTAAAGAGGCGCTTATTTCATCCGTTGAAAGTATTGTCAGATCTGAGCCGTTGAAATTACTTTTATCTCTCACCTGCTTTATACACACGATCGTGTGTGTAATTTTTGTAGAGTTAAATAAGAGTCATTTCTTCTCAACGGTAATTTCTCAGCCAATCACAACAATTTTCTGAGAAAGTATATAAGTGTTTTAGTTTATTTTCATTTCTTTTCATCTCACTTTTTCGAATTCACAAACTCTCCTTCTCTCTTTGTGCAAAGAAAACTCTCTTTCTTCAAGCTTTTTAACTGTAACAACAATGGCGCCAATGAAGAAATACTCTTCTCCTACTCACCTTATCTACGAGAAGAACAACTTCGCATCTTTCGTGGACACCAAAGCTGTGGAAGAGAAGGAATATCACAGGATGATGGAGTTCATCAAATCTAGTCAGCTGTCTCATGCCATGCTCTCAACTCCAACAATCTATCATGAAGTTGTGGAGGAGATTTGGACAACAGCCGAATTCAATAGTGAGGATGACACTATCTCCTTTACCCTTAAAAATAATGTTCATGTGATTAATTGTGAAGTCATAAATGCATGCTTTAAAATTCCTGATAATACTGTTTCTTCCTTGCCTTCTGATGTGCAATTAGTTAACTTGCTTTATGCCATGGACTACGTATTACCAACTGATGCTTTAGGTAAGATTGAGAGGAGATGTCTTAGGAGAGAATGGAGTTACCTTTGTGATGCTTTTGTTAAGTCATTCTCTGGTAAAATCAGTAATTTCAATGCTATTACTTCTCAAATTCTTCAAATGCTCTATATGTTTTTGACCAATGAGTACTATAATTTTGGCACTTTGATGATCCATGAAATTGGGGAAAAGCTAGGTGATAGGACTGATAGGCCTAAAAACATATATTATGTTAGATTTTTGATGATGTTAGCTAACCATGTTGATGACAAGCTAGTCATCACTAATCAGGAAGCCAAGCTTCCAAGTTTTGTGCAGGAGAAGAGGGTCTTCAAAGACCTCTTAAGGATGAATCTCTACCCCTCCTTGGAGGTGATTTACCTGCCAATTATGGAGCCTGGTAAAGAAAAAGAGGTACAAGGCTATCCTACTACTCCTTCTCAACCCTCATCTTCTTTGCTTTCTGCCATCAGGGCTGTTGAAGAGGCCCATCAACAGTCCACACAAGTGGCACAACCCTCTAAAACCAAGTCTTCTAAACCAACCTCAGGTGCCTCCCAAAAGGCATCTGTTGTAAAATCCAAGAAGCACAAACCTGAGGGGAGTGTGATTGGTGGAAGTGAGGGGGAGGGAAAGGGTGATCATATAAGAAACCCTAAGGATAAGGTTGGAGAGAAGAGTGATGCCCTGCCAAGCCACTCTGCAGTTTCTCAAAAGACTGCAGAGCTTAAAATGGATTCAAACTCATCCCTAGCAGCATCCTCCCAAAAGGATGTTGTTATTGAAAATAGTCCCCATCCAGGGACACAGCAAAAGAGGGGGAGGGACACTACTTCTTCACCTATAAAAGCCAATGGGAGAAAGAAGCAAAAAGGTGAGAAGGTAAAGCACACTGCACACACACAGGCATCCATCCTGGATTCTATGCCTGTATCTTCTTCTCAAAGTCAGCTTGATGTTACTCCAATAAATGTGGAGTCACAGCCCCTTTCTTCTTCTCAACCTATTGTACATATACATGATCTTACCATATCTACTATTCAAACACAATCCCCAACCTCTTCTATGGATGTGGAATTAATCCACACCACACTTGTAAATTCTCCATCTTTGGATTTCATGGAGAAGCCCCCTTCTGAGATCGAGCATCATCATTTTGATGATTTGTTGGATCAATCTCATCAAATTTATTCTACTGTGATAATGTGCTCTGTGGATTTACATGCAAAATCAATCACCACAGACTCAACTGTCACAGCTTCTAAACCTATTTCTTCATTATCTTCAACTGATCTCCTTCATCAGTTGAATAGTGTTTGTCCTTCAACTGATGTGCTTGACAGCTCTCATCAGTTGAATGCCTCCACTACCTATGTTTCAACTGATGTCCCTCATCAGTTGACAACTGCTGCTACTTCAATTAATTTACCTTTTTCAACAGCAGTTGATCACATGGTAGCACAAACACTACTAGGTTTGAGTGATGTGAGCACTGGAGTGGAGAGACAGCCTTGGGTGCTGGCAAAAGGAGAGGGTGTGGAGAGTCTGGCAATTTCTTATGGCCAGGAAAAAGGAGAGATAATGAGTGACCCTTTAGCAAGGGTAAGTGAGGGAGAGGTGAGTTGTGAGGTGAGCCAAGGGGAGCCCTTGATGCAAGAACAGAGAGAAAATGAGAGAAATGCAGGTGTCAATGAAGGGTTTAGTGAACACGAATATCAAGCAGAATACAGATCCATATTGGATAGTGTTTCACTAGACCCTGAGACTTTTACTCATGGGATGTCTTCTGTTCAAACTTTTGCAAGGATGGACAATCAAGCAGCTGAGAGGAGCTTAAATCTCATCCACACTACATCATCTATGCTAAGAGCAAAGGAGGCACTTGCAACTCTGCCTGCCAATGCTGGAGATGATTTCCAATATGATGATAGTGATGAAGACCTCAATGATGCTCTTGAGGATTCTCTTGGTGAAGAGCCTACAACCTCTCTTCCATCTTGGCTCTCCATCCAATCTGCAAATGCAACTGCAGTTAGTTTTGAGTTGCAAAGGTAAGCCACATCTCTGCTTCACCCTCAAGCTGGAAGCTCTTCTTCTTCTCCATCCATCACTGCTACTTTTGCCAGTCAAGCCCTTGAAAATTTAAGACTGCATAAGTATCAGTCTCTCCATTTCCAGAAGGAAGCTGAACATCTAAACTCTTTCATCACATCTGTCAAAACAGACTTATCCAACAAGATTGATGAGAAGTTTTCTACTCAAGTCCAAACTGCAATTTCTGCCTCTGACAAGAAACAAGCTCAACTAGAAAAGAAAGTGGAAGCTCTGGAAGAGAATGTTCAGGTTTTAAACTCTAGAATGGAAGAGATGCTCCAACACCAAAGGGTGCAAACTGGTCTTCTCCAACATCTTCTCTTGGCATCTGGCATTCATCTTCCCAGTCCTTCACTTGATGCTAACAAAAAGGGGGAGAAAGAACCCTTACCTTCTCCTGCTGAGTTGGTGAGCAGAATTTCTCCTCCTTTTCATACTGCAAAGGAGCAAAAGAGGCTTGAAAGGCTTGCAGCCTTGGATTCAATTGAAAAGAGATTGGCTCTGCTAGATAAGAAGGCTACTTCTGCAACTTCAAATTTTCAATCTACATCTGCAGTTCCAACTTCTTTTCCCACAACAACTACAATTCTCAGGGTAATCACACCTGAAATTGTTATCCCCTCCAAAAAAGAAAAAGGTGAGCCATCAATTGTGAATGAGTTCAAGCCATCTTATTTCCAAACAACTGTGGGTACTCCAGGCCTGGAAAAGACTCAAGCTCAATCTACTTTCCACTAGCCAGGCCTGACAAGAATGAGTACAAGCTTTTGGGCCAAGAAATTAAGAGCTACAAAGATTCTACAGATGTGGCCCTAAAATCTCATTTTGCCATCATCTACAGAGAAGGCCAAAAGCTGTTCATTGGAACTGGCCATCCTCACTACTCATTTGCAAAAGCTGAAGAGGTGGCCAGAGAATGTGAAAGAAAGGAATTTGAATCTCAACTTTCCTTAAATCAAGAGATAGAGGTTGATGAAAGGTATGCTATTGAGCTTGAAGAGGAGTTGGCAGCTGAGCTACAAAGGGAAAATAGATTGGCTCTTGAAACTTCTCCAAAGAAAAAGAGGGTCAAGTCTAGATCAAAGATGCCTGAGGCTGCCAAGAGAAGAGAAGAAGTGCCTGAAGAATCTGTGCCTATCTCAAAGCCTTCTTCTCCAATCAAGGACACCACAGTGGTACATCCAGATGTCAACTTCCATGATGAGCCAATAATGCCAAAGGAGGAGCCAATTGACCTTGAAGATATTCCAATCCCAGCCTTCCTTGTTCAAGAAACTCCAAAACCTAAGAACAAAGTGAAGACTGTGGCTAAGAGAATGGCTAACCCTCCTAAACCTCCAAAAGAACCTGAAAATCCAGATGACTATCTTGTCATTGCCAATATTGAAGAAATTTCTGAGTTAGAGCTGGAGCTGGATGATCTTCAAGAAGTGAGAGGAATAGAAGCAACTTCCAAGCTTCCTGAAAGATTGGTGTTCTCTTACAAAAGCAAGGGTGATGTCACTTGGCCTCTTCACAAAGTTCTGAATTCTGAAGGATTCAGTTCTTTAACAAAGATATATGCTTCCATGAAGAGGATAGGAGGATTTACACCACCTGCAAAGCAAATGGTATTAAAGAGAATCCTTGAAATCAGGAAGGAATGGTCCTCAGATGCTAGTCTGCAAAGAAGGCTGAAAATTCCCTACACTGGAAAGAAAATTCACCATGAACCTACTCCAATCATGGAGTTTAGGGACAGTCAAGGTGTTAGGAGATTTTTCAGACCTAAAGATCAACTCAAGGTTGCTATCTTGAATACTCTGAAAACTCTCCAATCCAAGCTCAACATGCAAGACAGTGATGAAGAATGGTTCTACAGGATTTTTCAGAAACAGATTGATATTCTTGAAGAAAAACTTAAGTCCAGAAGAAGAAGATCTTCTAGGAACAAGTAACTGCTCAGTCTAGAGCAGCATAATCATCTGTAAACTTTTCTAACTCTTGTATTTAAATTCTGCATTTTATTTTATTTATGTTTTGTTATCATCAAGTGTAGAATTTATGTCTGCATCTTCTCCAGTCATAAATTGGGGGAGATTGTTAGGGATCAATAATTTTTGATGATAACATAAACATTTTGTAACATGTATTACTTAGTATCTTTATCAAATTTCAGTTGTAATTGTTATATTTCTTGTCTTTGGGAATTATCAACGGATGGGTAGAATAGGATGGCTAATTGTAAATATCCAATGCCATGTAATTTTATTTAAGTGAAGGATATTCAACTGATGAGATGTAACTATTCGACTGATGAAGACTGGATCATGTTTCAACTGATGAAAACCAAGCATTCAACTGAAGACAAAGTATTCAACTGACGATGCTAAGGAATTCAACTAATGAGACTGGAACAACATTCAACGGATGAAGTTTGTAATTTGTTCAACTGTTGAGCCTAGCGCAACATTCAACGGATGAAGTCAAGAGCAGTTGAAAGTAACCTGAACTTTCAACTGATGAAGCAAAGAGCAGTTGAAAGTGACTAGAGCTTAAGTTTGAGAAATCACATGGATCGAATTACACTAAAATGGACATGGAAGCCTGATTAGGAAAATAAAGAAGAAGCAGAAACATTCTTATCTCATGCAATGCAATCTGGATCAAATCAAGATGATGGTCAAAGATGAAGACATCTCAGAAAGCATGCATAAGACAAAGATGTGCAGCATTGTTTTTAGATTAGAGTGCATTTTGTAATCTAGCTAAAAGCTTTGTAAAACTTGGAGTATATAACCAAGTTAGAAGTATCAGTTGAACTTGTTCAAATTACTTGAGAGAAAATCTGAGAGTTAGAACTTGTTTGAGTGATGAACCAGCAGCTGTGCGAATTGTAATCAATCCACAGATTCTTCTATATAAAATCTCACGGGTGGATCATTCAATCCACCCGTATTTTTAATACTTGGTGTTTTCTATTTGCTGTGTTTAAAGTGTTTGTTCTTAAATCTTTTAAATTTGTAAAAGATTGTATTCAACCCCCCCTTCTACAATATTTCTTATAGTTGGTGTAAAATAACAGTTAATAAATAGTATTCAGGATCGTTTTTCCCAACTCTACTATTTTTTAGCATTACTTATGCATTAATATCTGTGGCTTTCTCTCAAATGTAAGTAATAGTATAAAATTTATAAAATAGTGTATTTTGTGTAATTATATTTTGAGTTTTACAACATTTTAATATTATAATTTAAAAATATATTGTTACAACACTATCTTTTTAGAGATTTTGAAATTTCCATGGATTTATGTAATTCAGTCAAGTATAGCTAACGAACAAATAAATAATAATATTATTGAAAATACAATATTACAAGTGTTGTAAAATAGAAAATATACACACCAAGTGCACTTCAAACTTTTTCTATTTATATTTTAATCCATCGTTATCAATACTTGATGAAAGTATATAAATCAAATAAAATCTTGAAAAAAATATTGGAAGTGTAGATCTTGTAATATAGTATTAGAAGTAATGTAAAGTTCAAAATAGAAGTACACAAGATGCACTTTCTCTATTATTTAATTTTTGAAAATAATATGAGTAGTCTTACTATATTATTTATATTAATTATAAAAATGATTTATTCTGATATAATTTAATTATAATTGGAACTGCTTGGTTGCAATGGAGCATATACTCCATCCATCTTATACCATATTTTTCGCATTGTTTGATACCTATTCTAAGACTTTTATAAAATATAGTTCCATATCTTATTTTTTAATTCTTTAATAAAATACAAATAATAAAATTTTATTTCAAAAAGTTTAAAATTTCTTAAATGATAAAAATATTAAAATAATATATATATTTATATTTTATAAGAGCGTTAAATTAATTTAAAAATTGTCTGCTATTTTTCTCCGGTCAAAACCATTGCCACATGTGTTTATCCCGGCGAGCTCTCCACCCAACACCTTTTTGCTCCCACTAAATATTAGTTTATATGGGTTATGTTAATAATGTATTAATTTGATTTTTTTTAAGATTAATTTAGTACTTACGTGATTAAAAATAAATTGGGTAATATTGTCATGACTCGAATCATATACTTTTGTGTGTGTGTGTGTGTGTGTTTATATGAATTAGAGAGTTTAATTGGAGTCTAATTTTGGATATTGTTGAGTAGGAACTATTATATGAGGTGTGTGTTGTATTGAATTGAATAAACTAGTGAGAGTTATGATTAGTATAAACAACTTGTATGTATGTGTGTTATGTTAATTATGTATTAATTTGATTTTCATCTTTTGATGAAGGTTTGGCTCTTGTCAGCTTTTCTTTTCTCGCACTCAGGTGCAAAATGCCCCTTCTCACCACAGTTGTAGCATTTGAGTTTGGACTTATCCATTTTTCCAGATCTGCCTTCTTTACTTTCGGCTTTTCTGAAACTCTTTTTAGCAGAGTTTGCATCCCTCCTTGAGAACTTCTTTCCTTTCCTAAAGTTCTTGTAAGCCATCTTCTTGAAACTCCTAACCATCAAGGCTGTCAGCAGCATCGTCTAAAACTCACTATCATCAGAGTTTGAGGAGTTTTCACATTTTGAGTCATCGTCAGATTTTGATGACTCAGTATCAGAGTTTGAGATTAATGCATTTCCTTTAAGATTGCTTTTCTTCATTTTTCTTCTTTAGGAGATCTCTGCTCATCCTAATTAAGAGCAATTGGCTTTGATTTCCCTACATGCCTCTTGCTTCTCTGTTCAATCTGAAGTTCATGTGTCTTGACCATTCCATAGATGTCATCAAGGGACATATCATTAAGTTCATAATTGTCTCTTATGGCTGTAGTTTTCAAATCTTACTTCTCCAGGAAGAGCCAATAGGAATTTAATATTTGAATATTCGAGATTATATTCCTTGTCTACCAATGACAGATCATTAAGCAAATTCACAAATCTGTCATATAAATCAGTTAATGACTCATCAGATTTTGAGTCAAAATGCTCATACTCCTTTGTGAATATTGTCTTCATGTTCTTTTTGATAGCTTTGGTTCCTTGACACCTTATCTTCAAAGCATCCCATATCTCCTTAGCAGTCTTGCAGCCAATGACCCTATTAGACGTAACATTGTCAAGAACAATATGTAACAAATGCCTTATCTTGACATCCTTGCTAATAAGAACAATATGGAATCATTTTCTGTTACTGATGATCTCCGACTACAAGAGAAAGTTTTGTTGGCATATGAGTACCATCATAAATCCTGTCTAAGTATTTCAAAATCTATGGCTTCTAGAAATATAGTCATTTTTACTTTCCAAACAAGATATTCAGATGTCCACAATATGGGAACCCTGATAGATTCAAAACTACTGTTGGTTGGAGTTTGTGTTTTTTCAAGCATGATTGTACAATTTTTGGATCTTGACTGTTTGTTAATTAACAAATTGGCTCTGATACCAATTGTTAGGTCTCAAACCACTATAAAAGGGGGTTGAATATAATGGATATAATCAAATTCGAAATTAAAACACAAAACAAAACTTCAACTTTTATTCAATTAAAAAAAATCTGATACAATGGTAGAATAACTATTCTCTCATTGATTTATAATTTATCGCCAAGAGCTGTTATGTTACAAGGGTGATGATGTTCTATTCGATAACACATCTAGTGTAAAGCTATTTGTGTTTATATAACACATAGTTACAAAATAATCATTGTTTGATACTATACTGATTTTCCTTCTAAGATACATCAATCAGAGATTCTATACTAATCTTTCCTAAAGTCTCCAACCGTGATTTCTCTATAATATATATATATATATATATATATATATATATATATATATATATATATATATATATATATATATATATATATCCTCTTCAATTAGTGTAGATCTTCTCCTAAAAATTAGCCGCTTGTATAATCTGAGATACCTTCCTTGTCTTAAACTCTGATATCTACTCTGTCTCCAGCAAACTCTAATCTTTAATAAAAGTCTGATCTTTCAAATAAACTCTGATCTGATTGTTAACGTTATAAAAGAAGTTAAGTGTGATATCATCAAATATATAACAAGAACTATATGTTGGAGGAAGCAAAGTTACCTACATATTTCTGGGCTAAAGTAGTCAACAAAGCATGCTATACTCACAATATCAGTCTAATCAATGGAATAACACCATATCAGAGTCTGAAAGAGAAGAAACCAAGCCTGTATTTTGTCTCTGCTTTCATAATGTGCTTGACATGCATCCAACAGACTACAAAATCTCAACAAAATCTTTGAAGATTTCTTTAAAGTCGGCCTCTTCAGCTCATTTATAGAATTATAGGCATACCAATGTAACTCCCACACTTCCGTCATCTTGTACACACATGACATCAACTAATCTCTTAAACCATTAAATATGCAAAAAAAAAAACTCATAACTTTTATCAAACACTTAGAAGACACACGTATAAATCCGAAAGATATAAAACAATCATGTATATAAATTTAAACTTGTGATAAACTTAAGAATGGAGAGAGAGATCCGCTTGGGTTCAACGTGATGAGCTAAAATTCATCAAACATAATAATAATTAATGAAAATTGTATCAAAAGCAAAAACAAAAATTGATGACAAACGTAACAGAAAAGAGAGACACCTTCTGGTTTTGCAAAGGATGAGCTAAAAAAAAAAAAAAAAAAGCAACAACAAATAATGAAATTTTGATAACAAAAAATAAGAATAACAAAAAAAGAGGAAGAAAGACATGTAATGGACAAAGAATGACCTGAAAACAAAACCATACCAATATCAGGAGAGAATAACCTTCTCCTCCTGCAAAGAATTTAGGTGCAAATAAAACAGCAAGATAAAGATAGGTGACTAACGAAATTCAAATGAAACGAAACAATGAGGGAGACAAAGCGAGGGAGAGACTTAGAGCAAGATTTGAAATTGAATTTTGAATATTGAGCTTAATTTCAGTGGGCAAAGTGAAGAAGACACATATACTACAAACTTATATCCTTAAAAACCGGACTGCAGTATAGATAAGAAAGTTGTGTACATGGGGCATATGAGTGTGATTTAAAAGCAACGAAGCGTGAAACTATTGTATAAATATAGAGATGATGTCCCATCAATCAATCAATATATATATATATAAAGAATATCAATATATCAATATATAAAGGAGGATGCGGGCGTCTCTAGAATTGCTCGATTCAGTCTTCTGATTTTTCTTAAATTTCGGAGAGAAAATATAGTTCAAGAATTCTGAAGGTAACATAATTCTTTTCTTATTGATATTGAATTCTAAATATAGCTCTAGAATCTAGAAAAAGGATTTTTAATTTTTTTATTTAGGAATCATAAAAGTAATATAATTCTTAATTTTTTAATGCATTAATATACAAATTATTAAAGAAGTAAAATTTTTATTTTCAAAAATTATTAAATTTATAGTTTTATTTTATCAAATTTAAAAACAAAATTTATAACTTTATTTTATTAATTTTTCCAAATTGATCACATAAATTTGTATTAAACGTGTATAAAAATATCAATTTTTTACGGGCTGGCCGCATGAACTAATCTAATTTTTTCTTATAAAAATTCTAAAAATAATATAATTCTTTTCTTATTGAAATCTAAAGATGACACAATTCTTGCGTCCCTATCTTTTTAATCGGAACAATTCTGGTCCTAAATACTACGAGTTCGCTTTTGATCGTTTTTACGAAGATTACGCTAATAAGAAAAAAATCCAGATGACACAATTCTTTCGTCCCTATCTTTTTAATCGGAACAATTCTGATCCTAAATACTACGAGTTCGCTTTTGATCGCTCTTACAAAGATTACGCTAATAAGAAAAAAATCCAACGACGTCTCCAGCATCCACTCATCTGATGACTTATATTTTTGGGTTACTCTGGTATGTCATTCGAGGCGGTTGTCCTCAGACATGGATTGGTTTTTCACCAGATGCTTTTTCTGATCTCTAGAACTTCTTTAAATTTATGCGGATTCATGCTGTGGTAGGTATATCATATAATTGGTGATAAGTGCAACTATTAGGGTATATATATAATTAAATATAACTTCTGTATTGAAATTGGAAAAGAGCATGTTTTTAGTTACAAGTTCACTAAAAACATCATTTTTTATATAGTCCCTCCGTTTCAATTTACATGTCCACTTTTGAAAAAAATATTTGTTTCAAATTAGTTGTCCACTTCAATTTTCAATGCAAAATCATATTTCCAAAGTCTATTCTACTCCACATATATCCCATTTATATTTCCTATATCAACCTCATACCACATGTTATGGTCATTCAATGCAACTAATTTGTAAAAGATCATTTTTCTTAAACTGTGTGATTTTTTAAAAGTGGACATCTAATTTGAAACGGAGAGAGTAATATTTATATGGTTATCTCTTTGTTTTTTATTTGCGAAGGTTTCGCATCAATTGTGCAATTTTAATACATAATGTATCTGTTAAACATAAAACATGGGTAAACTTTTGTTTGCCAGGTTCTTCTAAAATTCCGGTGTGTATTATCATGTAAATCCATGAAACTCTGGTCCCTTATTTGGAATCTTATTCATGTATTGTTATGGCTTAAAAATATCACAATATTTCGCTTTATATTAGACTTTGCTTAGTGCATATGAAGTGCATTTATGGTTTTGTTGCTCTACTCTTTCGTGCATGAGTTGGAGAGATCAAGAGCTTCCCTTAATCGGTCCAATCTTCGTATGGCGCAGGTGTATCAGACTCTATGTAAATATTAATGCATTCATATATTTCACAATTGTCGCATCATGCTGGGCGGTTTTTTTTTTTTTTTTTTGATAATTCATAATGCTGGCCGGTTAGGTGGGGTCTCCACAAACCATTCGTTTAATTTTTCAAATTTTTTGAGAGAAAATAGGTAAAATAACTGAAAATAATAATCATAAAAGAGATATAATTCTAAGTAGTTAAGAAATAGAAATCTTAACAGAAATATAACAGCTAAAATCTATTAAGTTCTAATTAATAAAGAAATATGAATCTTAAAAAAAAATTCTAAAGAGTTAACAAATAAGAATCTTAAAGGAAATATAACATCTGAAATCTATGAAATTCTAATTAGTTAAGAAATTGGATTCTTAAAAGAAACGAAAAATAATTCTAAACAATTAAGAAATAAGAATCTTAAAAAAAAATTATAACTAAAATATATTAAATTGAATATATTTATCCAATTATAATTATAATTTTATCATAATATAAATGATTCTTGGTTAGTATTGTGTTTGAGGGGAGGACGGCCCAAACTAATTTTTATCTATACAATAATAATTTTTTTATTATTATTATGTTTGACGGGAAAACGATTAAAATAATTTTTTATCTAAGTTATAATATATTTGTTTATTAAAACGGAACTACAGCTTATAATAATTTTTATCCAATTATAATCTTTAACTTTATCATAATTATAATAATTTTTATTAGTATTGTGTTTGACAGTCAGGACGACTCAAACTAATATCTATATTATAATATTTTATTATTAGTATTGTTTTTGACAAGAGAGCGGCTTAAACTAATTTTTATCTATATTATAATATTTAATTTTATCATAATTATAATAATTATTGATTAATATTGTCTTTGATGGGAGGGCGGGTCAAACCATTTTTCTTTAATTAGTATTGTGTTTGAAAGGAGGGCTACTTAAACAAATTTTTATATTAGTTATAATATTTTTTATTAATGATATGGTTAACGGGAACATGACTCAAAATAACTTTTATGCAATTATAATATTAATTCATATCAAACTAATATCTATATTATAATATTTTATTATTAGTATTGTGTTTGAGGGGAGGGCGGCCCAAATTAATTTTTACCTAAATAATAATATTTTTTTATTAGTATTATGTTTGACGGGAAAGTAGTTAAAACAATTTTTTTGTCTAAATTTAAAAAAAATTCATAACGCCGCCGCGAAGCGCGGCTTTTTTCGCTAGTCAATATACTTATATAAAGGAGAAGCGAGGGGCGTGTAGGTGGCGCCTCTCACATCGCTCCATTCTATTTTTCTAATTTTCTAAAATTTTTGAATGAAAAATATCAAAAATTAGAACTACCTTTTTCAGTTTCGGGTATATTAGAAGTAAGTTTCACAATCTGATTTTGTTTCAAATTATATATAGAATATACTTCCTCCGTCCCATTTTAACTGCTTTTGACTTTTTTACACGTATTTTAAGGTGTTAAAAAAATCACATCTAAATATAATTATTCTTTATAAAATTTATATCAAAAAAAAGTTTAGAATCTAAACTTTTGTTTGATATAAGAATTGAATATTTTTATTAAGCGTAGACATTGTCTTTTTACACCTCAATATACGTGTTAAAAAGTCAAACATCAGTTAAAATGGGACAGAGGGAGTAGTAGTATGAAAGTTTTAATCTGATTTTGTTTCAGATTATTTAATTACGGGAAAGAGTAGCACACAAGTCTCTCTGCACCTATAAATACCCTTATAGATTGTAGGGTTTTGGATCATCTAAAGACAACCTCCTCTCTCTCAATATCACAACTCTACCTCTCTCTGGTGATAGTCCTCTTGCTTGATTTCTAACTCGGTGGTGTCGTTCTTCTGCAATGATAAGTGAAGGCTATTTATATAGTATTAAAAAAATAAAGGTTGTTGCAAGCAAAGGTAGTTATAGATCACTACGTGGGAGTCGACAAATTGAAATAGAGGAAAAGAATATAGTCTTGACATGATATTGATGGATGATATCAATAAATTAATTATTAGTGATGTATGTTTGTTGGTTATTTTTTTATAATATTTGTTTTTTTATCGGACATGTTTGTTGTTGTTAATTTTTATATGATTTACTTTGTATACAGGAAAATATGGTGGAGAGACGAGGGGCGTGTAGGCGGCGCCTCTTATATCGCTCCGTTCTATTTTTCTAATTTTCTACAATTTTTGGATGAAAAATATCAAAAATTAGAACTACCTTTTTTAGTTTCGGCTATATTAGAAACAAGTTTCAGAATCTGATTTTGTTTCAGATTATTTACGAAATATAGTAGCTTGAAAGTTTTAATCTAATTTTGTTTCAGATTATTTAATTATGGGAAATAATAGCACACAAGTCTCTCTGTACTTATAAATACCCCTATATATATCGTAAGGTTTTGGATCATATAAACACAACATCTTCTCTCTCAATACAACCTCACGGATTTAAGTTAGATGTTTTTGGGCACAATCAATCCAAAAAAAATTGACGGAAGGTGACAATGTAAGAACATGATTACTTTAAAAAAAAAAAACACAAATAAAATTAAGATTCGTCGTGCTTTAAATTGTTGATTACATGTATAAATTTATTTTCATTTTTTCACCATGAATTATAGTCCAATTTTACAATTTTATATATTAGTATTAGTATTACATCAAAATATTTATAATATAAATTTTATTTTATCCTACAAATATTAATTTTGAAATGTTAATATATTTTTTTATAGATAGCCACAAAATTATTTTATTTTACAAATATTAATATTAAATCATTAATATAATTTTTATAGGAGTTTCAGATTATTTATGGAATATAGTAGCTTGAAAAATTTAATCTGATTTTGTTTCAAATTATTTAATTATGGGAAATAGTAGCACACAAGTGTCTTTGGCACCCATAAATACCCCTACAGATTGTATGGTTTTGGTTCATCTAAACAAAACTTCTTCTCTCTCAATACCACAACCCTACCTCCCCGGTGATAGTTCTCTTCCTCGAATTATTACTCGATGGTGTTGTTATTCTGCAACGATAAGTGAAGGTTGTTTATACAGTATTAAAAAAAATAAAAGGTTGTTGCAAGCAAAGGTAGTTATTGATCGCTATGTGGGAGTTGACAAATCCAAACATGGGAAAAGAATATAGTCTTGACATGATATTAATGGATGACATCAAAAAATTAACTATTAGTGATGTATGTTTGTTGGTTATTCTTTTATAATATTTGTTTTCTTCATCGGACATGTTTGTTGTTGTTAATTTTTATACAGGAAAAAATTATTCATGCATTATATGTTTGCTCCGTTCAAGCAACTTTTAAGTGAAGGCACGATAAGTGAAGGTTGTTTATACAGTATTAAAAAAATAAAGGTTGTTGCAAGCAAAGGTAGTTATCGACCGCTATGTGGGAGTCGACAAATCCAAACATGGGAAAGGAATATAGTCTTGACATGATATTGATGGATGATATAAAAAAATTAACTATTAGTGATGTATGTTTGTTGGTTATTCTTTTATAATATTTGTTTTGTTCATCGGACATGTTTGTTGTTGTTAATTTTTATAAGATTTACTTTGTATACATGAAAAAATATTCATGCATTATCTGTTTGCTCCGTTCAAGCACCTTTTAAGTGAAGGCTGTTTATAGAGTATTAAAAATAAAGATCCTTACAAGCAAGGGTAGTTATAGACCCCTATCTCACGGATTTAAGTTAGATTTTTTGTGGCGATCAATCCAAAAAAATTGGAGGAAGGTGACGATATATGAACATGATTTATTTTAAAAAAACACAAATAAAATTAAGATTCGTCGTACTTTAAATTGTTAATTACATGTATAAATTTATTTTCATTTTTCACCATGAATTATATTCCAATTTTGCAATTTATATATTATTATTAGTATTACATCAAGATTTTTATAATATAAAATTTATTTTATCCTACAAATATTAATTTTGAATCATTAATATACTTTTTATCAGACAACCACAAAATTATTTTATTCTACAAATATTAATATTAAATAATTAATATAATTTTTATAGGCCGCCGCAACGCGCGGATTTTCAACTAACTTATATAAAAAGCACATTATACCTAACTTAATAAAAAGCACATTATACCTAACTTATATAAAAGGCTTATATAAAAAGCACATTATACCTAACTTACGTTCAAAAACGATATTATACCTGTACTTTTGGAAACCCAAATCTCACCACCTATCTTTACAACGATACGCACCTCCTCCATTGAATTCCGTTACCTTCCGTTAAAATACTCCTCCGTCTCAATTTACATGTCCCTTGTCAAATTGACTAATTTTTGACCAACTATTAAAAAAAAAATTATTTATTATTTTAGGAAATAGAAAGTTACATATTAAAATATACTTTCTAGCCTGTTTTAATAGAGGTATCTAGTCTATTTTAATATGTAAATTTCTATTTTCTAAAATAATAAATACAAATTTTCAAATAGTTGGTAAAAAATTAGTCAATTTAACTCCTCAAAAAGCAAAAGGGACATGTAAATTGAGACACGGGAGAATTTTAACGGAAGGTAGCGGAATTTAACAGAGGGGGTGCGTATCGTTCCTGAGACGTAAAAATAGGTGGTGCGATTCGAGTTTTTAAAAATATGAATACAATATCGTTTTTGAACGTAAGTTAGGGGGTCCGAATTGCAATTATATATGTACTGACTTAACGGAGGGCACTGAGTTAACGGAAGTTAACGGCAGGGGGTGCATATCGGTTTTGAGAAGTAAAGATAAGATGTGCGAGTTGAGTTTCTTAAAGTATCGGTACTCTATCGTTTTTGAACGATACTTAGGGGGTGCAATATGCAATTACCTCTAATCTTTTAGTTGCTTGCTTAAGGAGGAACATGTGAAGAGCGATATGACTGGTGTGTGTATTTGTGGCATGCTCGGGCTTAACGGTTATGCTTATTGTAGAAATACAATAATTGTAATAATTGGAAATGAACAAGTAACATAGAGTCATCGATACAGCAGGCAGGACCGAGCAAATGCCAACAACTCCCTATTATATTAAATATGAAGATCTAGACAGCTAACCAAAGAGTATAAATATTCAATCAGTATTAGCATTATACCAATAGAAAATTACAAATTATGGTTTTAAACTTAAATATTATCATTACCATTGTGCGTCTACACAATCAAATATATGAAAGGGCAAAAAGAAAAAGGTTCTTTTCTCTCTGAGGAACAAAATTCATCAAACACCTCAAATAGCGTTATCCAAAAGTCGCATGCTTGTCGATAAACTTGAAATAACACGTCATAGAAACAGAAAGAACTAATTACTAGTCCGTCATTTACCCATCTAGTACATTATGACATCTGCATTTGAAGCTTATCCGTTATATGATAGCTCTCATTGCCTACCTGCGTCATAAAGCGAAAGACTGATGCTTAAAGTACTAGCCTTTTTGGAGACCAAGTTCATCAAACATCGCAACTTATAACTATCGTTAACCCTGGTTATGTCATTGATGCTGAATTCCATAATGTGCTCTTTCCAACCCCTTCTTATGCTACTCAAGGTGCCAAAATACACTGGACCTAATGTTAATAGTCATTACTAAGTTGTTTGTAACAATTTCAATAAAGATTGAAACTTGAACAAAGAAATATCAATTAATCTACTCGAAATCGCTGGATAACGTACAAGCAAGCTAAAGAGACATATAAACATAGTAAACACACCTCATGAAGATCGTAACTTGAAGCTATTTGTAACAAAGCTAAAAAGGAATTTAACTACAACAAAAGCATATATTATTTCCTTAACCTTGAAATCACTATGGAGCACAAGCTAAAAGATAGCAAAATACCTGATGAAGCCATTGTGATTGAGGTCAGCAGCAACCAAATCCTCGACCGTGATTTCCCTATGCAACACCCATTTTGCAATCCTCCTATGCCTCTTATCAATCCTTGCCTCTGCCAAATACAAGAATGCCCTAGCCACGGCCAGCGTTGAAAACAAAAGCCAAAACGATGCAAACAACCTCCCTTGAGGAGTCTTAAAAGCTCTATCACCATACCCAACAGTAGTAACGGACATCACAGACAAATAAAAGGAATCAATCACACTCAACTCCTCCGTATAGTACAAAACCACACTCCCAAGTCCGATACACAAGAAAACCACACCGATAGCCAAACCAACCTTCAACCTAATTCTCATCCTCCCTTTAGCCTTATCATAAATATAATTCTTAACCGAAAACCCCTCTACTGAATTCTCTTCAATGCCTGTTAAAATCATGTTTTCTTGCAAATCAAGAACATAATTCACAACCCCGGATAACAAGATATCAATAAAACCAAACCCCACAAGCACAAACAAACAAGCAAATATCTTAGCAGCAGCAGAAGAAGGTGCAATATCACCATAACCAATTGTACACATAGTAACTATACAGAAATATATAGCATCAATAAAGGGATTCGTTTCGATACCGGAGAAATGATCACGATTAAACGCATAAATCAAAATTCCCAACATCAAATACACAATGAGCAAAAGGGTAGCTTGTCTAACTAAAGAACCTGAATTTGGCACAGGTTTTGCCACACTTTTCTTGGTGTCATGCATAACAGTCATTGCAGGGGAACTCCTGCAGCGGTGAAGTGTTTTTCGAATCTTGGAAGGATTAAAAAACAGGGAAATTGTGATGGGGTTTGAGTTGAAATCATCATCAGAACAAGGGGAAGGAGGGTATTGAATTTCTTGATTAATATTGTGATTAGTAGTGTTAAGAGTGTAATCTTGATTGTAGTTAAGAAGAGTTTGTTTAAGTTGTTGTGGACTAATGAATGATGGTTCTTCCATTTTAACGAGAGAGAGAGAGAGAGAGAGAGAGCCCACTTTTGAAAGATGTTAGTAGCTTAGAGGTGGTATGTATGGGGTATGGATGATGAGATGTAAAGATTGAGGATGAAAGGTGGGGTGTGGAATGTAATTATTCAGCACAGTCTGAGCGAGGAAATATAGGAGTTATCTGTGTCAAGAGAGACAGATGAACGGTGAAGACTGAGTTGAAATATTTGAAGACACGTAGTGGGGAATGGGGCTGCCCTTTTGATACTACGTAGTGGGAATGGGGGTTGCCTTGCGCTTCCTATACCAAAAAGGCAAAAACTACAAATGTTTGATACAGATACTGTTGAAGTATTATTGAAGTTGTTTCTTGATAAATTAATATCCAATCAAGTTAAATACTCCGTCCGTCCCCAATAACATCGGGAAACAAATGCTCGACACGCATTCTAATGCTTGGTTTGATAAATTATTTTAAATTTTTCTTCTGAATTAAAATTTGATACTTAAATTTTTATACAAAAAAAATTAAAAATAAATTATAAAATTATGTTTTACACGCGCCTTAAAATGCGTGTCGAGTGATGAAAAAAACTGTAAAGAAATGAGAGGGATGTAGGGAGTAATAATTTATTGATATATTAATAATTTATTATTTTATGTTAAAATTTTATAACATACACAATGCTCAGAATCAAATTTATATTATAATTCCCTGTATTGAATATTTAAAATAAAATCAGAAATCTGAATATATTTTATTTACATAAAAAATATGCACACATAGATAGACCAATCCTTTAATTATAAAGGCGGAAGCTACAGGAAAAAGCCTTTCCCAAACACTGAACACAGAAACTATAGGAAAAAGCATTTTTCATTGCGTACAAATATTTTATTAATTTATTTAATTTTCAATTCTAATTCACTTATTTATTTTAAGTAAGAGTCATATTTTTTAAATTTACCCAAACGGCCTCTCACATCAATATACTTATATAAAGGAGAAGCGAGGGGTGCGGAGGTGGCGCCTCTCACATCGCTCCGTTCTATTTTTCTAAATTTCTGGAATTTTCTGATAAAAAATATCAAAAATTAGAAGTACCTTTTTTAGTTTTGGATATATGGATTAAAAATATCAAAAATTAGAAGTACCTTTTTTAGTTTCAAATATATTAGAAGCAACTTTCAGAATCTAATTTTGCTTTAGATTATTTATGGAATATAACAGCTTGAAAGTTTTAATTTGATTTTATTTCAGATTATTTAATTATGGTAAAGAGTAGCACACAAGTTTTTTTGCATCTAAACACAAACCTACTCTCTCAATACCACAACCCTACCAATAAAGGTGGTTGCAAGCAAAAGTAGTTATAGACCGTTATGTGAGAGTCGTCAAATCCAAACATGGGAGAAAAATATAGTCTTGACATGATATTGATGGATGATATCAATAAATTAACTATTATTGATGTATGTTTGGTGGTTATTATTTTATAATATTTGTTTTGTTCATCGGACATGTTTGTTGTTATTAATTTTTATATTATTTACTTTGTACACAGGAAAATATTATTCATGCATTATCTATTTGCTCCATTCAAGAAACTTTTAAGTGAAGACGGTTCATACGGTATTATCCTTACAAGTAAGGATAGTTATAGACCGCTATCTCACGGATTTAAGCTAGATGCATTTGTGCACAATCAATCCAAAAACAATAAGAGGAAGGTGACAATGTAAGAACATGATTACTTTTCAAAAAAAAAAAACACAGATAAAATTAAAATTCGTCGTGCTTTAAATTGTTAATTACGTGTAGAAATTTATTTTCATTTTTTTTCACCTTAAATTATAGTTCAATTTTTATATATATTAGTATTGGTATTACATCAAGATTTTTATAATATAAAATTTATTTTATCCTACAGATATTAATATTTAATCATTAATATACTTTTTATAGACAGCCACAAAATTATTGCATTTTACAAATATTAATATTGAATCATTAATATAATTTTTATAGGCCGTCGCAAAGCGCGGCTTCTCAACTAGTATATATATAAAGGAGGATACGGGCGTCTTTAGAATTGCTCGATTCAGTCTTCTGATTTTTCTTAAATTTCGGATAGAAAATATAGTTATAATTCAAAAAATCAGGTTCAAGAATTCTAAAAATAATACAACTCTTTTCTTATCGAATTCTAAAGATGATATAATTCTTTTCTTATTTAGTATTTCTTATTGAATTCTAAAGATGAGACAATTCTTTTCTTATTTAGTATTTCTTATTGAATTCTAAAGATGAGACAATTCTTTTCTTATTTAGTAATCCTAATAAAAATAGGATTATATTTATTCAAACTAACAAAACCATAGATAAAATACAATTTATATTTAAGATTTGTAAGGTAATACGTACAATTTTTATTATCGATTTAGTCTTATAATTTTCATAAATTTCGAATTAGAAAATAAGGGATTGTAAAGATAATAATCATTAAAAAAAACTGATAGCAACAAAAATTAGAACCATAAAAGAATAATAATTTTTAACTAATAAATAGGCATCAAAAAATAAAAATAATTAACAAATAAAATAATATATAAAAAATAGGAATCATATATTAATTTTATGATAATGTAAATGGGTCTTGATTAGTATTGTGTTTGACGGGCACGGGACGCGGCCCAAACTAATTTTTATCTAAATAATAATAAATTTTCTATTAGTATTATGTTTGACGGGAAAGTCGCTAAAATTTTTTTTATAAAAGAATAATAATTTTTAACTAATAAATAGGAATCAAAAAATAAAAGTAATTAACAAATAAAATAATATATAAAAAGTAGGTATCATATATTGATTTTATGATAATGTAAATGGTTCTTGATTAGTATTTCGTTTGACGGGCACGGGAGGCGACCCAAACTAATTTTTATCCAAATAATAATAAATTTTCTATTAGTATTATGTTTGACGGTAAAATCGCTAAAATAATTTTTTATCTATGTTATAATATATTTTTTTATTACACAATTCAAAATAATCTTTAATTTTGTCATAATTAGAAGTATTGTGTTTGACAGTAAAACGACTCAAACTAATATCTAAATTATAATATTTTGTTATAAGTATTGTGTTTGACAAGAGAGCGGCTCAAACTAATTTTGATCTAAATTATAATATTTAATTAATCATAAAAATAATAATTATGGATTAATATTGTCTTTGACGGGAGGGGGGTTCGAACTAATTTTATTATTAGTATTGTGTTTGACAGGATGATCACTTGAACAAATTTTTATATCAATTATAATATTTTTTATTTGTGATATGTTTATAGTATTATGTTTGACGAGAAAGCGGCTAAAATAATTTTTTTTTACCTAAGTTATAATACTTTTTTTATTAAAACGGGTCCACAACTTAAAATAATTTTTATCCAATTATAATTTTTAACTTCATCATAATTATAATAATTTTTATTAATTAATATTGTATTTGACGGTAGGAGGACTCAGACTAATATCTATATTATAATATTTTGTTATTAGTACTGTGCTTGACAAGAAAGTGACTCAAACTAATTTTTATCTATATTATTATATTTAATTTTAAAGTATTATTTAGATAAAAATTAATTTGGGCCACCCTCGCCTCAAATACAATACTAATCAAGAATCATTTATATTATGATAAAATTATAATTATAGTTGGATAAATATATTTAATTTCATAGATTTTAGCTATTATATTTTTCTTTGAGATTCCTATTTCTTAGTTGATTATAATTATCACTTTTTTCTTTTAGAATTCCTATTTCTTAACTATGGTAGCTATTATATTTTTGTTAAAATTTCTATTTCTAAACTACTTAGAATTATCTTTTTTATTCGATAAGAAAAGAGTAATTTGAGCATAAATTAAATCCTAAATTCTTAACTCAAAAATTTAGAATCTAAAGTAATAAAGGAATTTCATTTTTTCCAACAAATAAGTTGCATTGAGTTGTTGCAAGTTAGTGCAGTTGCATTTATGATAGCAGACCGTATTTAGCGGTAATATATAAAAAATAATAATTTCATAATAAATTCTTTTTAAAAAAGATAATTTTGATAAAAGGTCAGATATCTTTTATTTTGTATAATTATGCATCAGATAAAAATATTTACTTATATTTTGACATATCATCAATTTAAATGAATTTATATATATACTAGTGAAAAAAGCCGCGCTTCGTGGCGGCGTTATAAATTTTGAATATACAAATTAATATTATAATAGCATAAAAATTATTTTGAGTCATCTTCCCTTTAAACATATCACTTATAGAAAATTATTATAATTAGTATAAAAATTTGTTTAAGTGGTCGCCCTCTCAAACACAATACTGATTATACAATTAGTACGAACCCCCCTTCTGTCAAAAACAATATTAATCAATAATTAATATTTTTAAGATAAAATTAAATATTATAATATAGATAAAAATTAGTTTGAGCCGCTCTTTTGTCAAACACAATACTAATAAAAAAATTATAATATAGATATTAGTTTGAGTCGCCCTACCGTCAAACACAATACCAATAAAAAAATTATTCTAATTATGATAAAGTTAAAGATTATATTTTGATAAAAATTATTTTGAACTGTGGTCCTGTTTTAATTAAAAAAATACATTAGAACTTAGATAAAAAAATTGTTTTAGCCGTTTTCCTGTCAAACATAATACTAATAGAAAATTTATTATCATTTAGATAAAAATTAATTTGGGCCGTCCTCCCCTCAAACACAATACTAATCAAGAATCTATTTTACAAATTTTGATACGAATTAATATTATAATTGCAAAAAATTTATTTTGAGTCATGTTCTTGTTAAACATATCATTAATAAAAAATATTATAATTAATATAAAATTTTGTTTAAGTGGCCCTCCAGTCAAACACAATACTAATAAAAAAATTGTTTGACCCGCCCTCCCATCAAAGACAATATTAATCAATAATTATTATAATTATGATAAAATTAAGAGTAAATCACACTCAGCACCACTATCTTTGGGTCTAATTAGAGTAAATTAGAGTTAAAAATAATACAACTCTTTTCTTATCGAATTCTAAAGATGATATAATTCTTTTCTTATTTAGTATTTCTTATTGAATTCTAAAGATGAGACAATTATTTTCTTATTTAGTATTTCTTATTGAATTCTAAAGATGAGACAATTCTTTTCTTATTTAGTAATCCTAATAGAAATAGGATTATTTTTTTTTGATAAGCCATATTATAATATTCATAAAACACCAACAGGGGCTGGCTTTACAAGCCAAAATTAGCACAGCCCCAAGAGAAACCAACAATATTCATCCGCAAACCATGCACTTACAAATGATCCAGAACAAAACCAGAAGGAAAATTGAAACAACCAACGAACTAAAGAAGACAAGCACTGAACAGGAAATAAAACTAGGAGGAAGAAATGATTAAAATCTTCCTTTTGCTTGAGCTGAGAGACCGCTGCTGCTGCCTAGGCCACCTCTGCCTTCTGCCATCCTCCTTGCACTTCCCTGCTGTCCCCAGTCGGCATCTTCACCAGTCAGATCAACCATAACCGTCTTGCCCTTGCTATCCCTCAAAGCTGTCATAACCTATCCTTCACCAAAGTTGGGCTGCACTTCCAGGAAATCCTCTCGTGGACCAAAACCAATATCCATGTCCAATTGTTCCTGCAAATCTTCAAATGGGGTAGGTACCTCAACTAAGGAATTGAAATTTGACATACCGTATTGTGCCATGCAAAGAGCCGCCCTATTCCTTAATGCATTCACAGAAACAAGCTCACAATCCCACTTCACTCCATTTTCCTGCATTGTGCCGTTATAGGTCCTGCTCATATTATTAATCTGCCTAACTACTTCTTCCAGACCCTCCTTCTCAATCAAGTCAGCATCATCCTCCAGGAGTATTTCATAAGCATGTGCATTATCCGTCTCCAATATCACCCTGGGAATCTTCTTTTTGTATGCCGTAACCATGGCTTTGTGAATAGCCCATAGTTGCAGCTCCAAAAATCCAACATCCTTCATCGGACCCATGAGCCCCCATAAGTACTCCATTCTATTATTTCTAGCCAAAATACCCACTCCATTACGATTGCCATTCTGCAGTGGCTCAGCTAGAGTGGAGGCATGAATGTTGACTTTCACATAGTTGCGTTTTGGCGGAGTCCAGCTAGGGTCCATGAGCCAGATGAAGATGGAGAAGAGAATATAGTGAAAGAGGAGAGGGAGAGAAATGAATAACCTTATAGAAGAGCGTTGATCATTCACTAGAATCCCTATATATTCACCTGCCCAGCACTCTTTCATAGTCCCTATATAACTCTTTTACAGTCCCTATACGCATGCATATAAATGCCTGTATTGGAGAGGCCAATGGCAATTCATTTCATTGCTTGGGAATATAAGACGCGTCGAGGATTGCATGTAAACAACGGTCAAGTTGACTGAGATATACAGCTTTTGTAAACACCAATAACGCTGCAATTTTTATTTAAAACAGCCCAAAAAATGGGCTTAAATGGGCTTTACACCCAACCTTCCGCTAGCCTAGGCCTATTAATCCCTGCCTTTGCAAGCCCATCAGCTTCAATATTGAGCCTTCTACTAACATACTTGAAAACCACCTTCTCTGAAGCTGATATAATATCGGAAGGGAGCTCTCTGCTTGCAGCTTGATCATACCTCAACCCTTCCAAATAAGAGATCGTTTCAGCAGAGTCTGAACAGATAACCACCTTGAAATCTTCATGCATTTTCTTTGCTAATACACCCAGTACATGCAAGCATGCCTCCTTCTCCGCATCCAGCGCTTGATTGGCCTTTGAGGGACCTGAGAACACATACTCCATATTACCTCCACTTGACTTGATTACACCTCCAATTCCTGCTTGTGCATTAGGGGACTTATGTTTTGTAAATGCACCATCTACAGCTACCACCCAATCATATCTACTCCACAGGCTTTCCCAGAAGTCATTGAATTGCTTACTGGCACTCACTTTTATTGCACCTTTTGGATTTACCCAGAACAGGCTTTCCATATTTTCACTAACTAGTTTAGTGATTTCCAGCCACCTGAAAATTCTTAATCTTAGAACTCTTAAAACATCCATCTTACCAGCTCTGCATTCATTGAAGATTAGTGCATTTCTAAATAGCCAAATAGTCCAAATAGTGGCTGACACCACTATCTGCCAAGCTTCCTTTACTTCTGCCTCCATTTTGTGCTCCAGTAATTTAGATAGTGCAAAATCCATTTGGATAAACTGATTCCATTTTATGCTCCAGGACTTACATATTTCTTCCCAACACCACTTTGCAATCTCACATTCAAGGAATAGATGCTCTAAGGATTCATCTTTCATCAAGCACCAGTCACAAGTTGGAGATAAATTAATACCATGTAATCTTCCTGCCAGAAAAGCTTTGGTGGGAAGAATCTTATGCTTCACTTTCCAGAGAAAAAAGTGTACTTTAGGCGGAATTCTGAGTTTCCAAAATGAGAGGTAAACAGGGCTTTGTAATGACACATTAGACAAAGCCATATAACATTCCTTTGTGGTGAAACTCTTTCCCGACCAACTCCAATACAGAACATCTTTGTCCTCAGTGAAAGTAATTCCTGACAGCAGTTGGTTCAGGGTGGAGACCTGTTCTGTCTCCCAAGCTCGTAGTTGTCTAGACCAGATTGTGCTTGGGAGACCTCCACAAGCCTGCCAAATCTCCCATACTAGCCGAACAGATGTTGTCTTTAAACCTGATAAGAGATATAATCGAGAAAACTCCTTCTGCAAAGAATTATGACCATACCAGATGTCCTCCCAGAATCGCACGCTACGCCCATTCTTGATTTTCCATATAAAACCATCCCTTAAAACACCTTTATCCCAACCCAGCCTCACCAACTTTTCAAGGCTTACTAAAGTGTGACTAGAAGATCTGTCTAAATTAATTCTGGCTGGATCAACTCCAAAAGTACTACCATACTTGCTCTGTAAAGTTTTGTTCCAAAATCTGTCCCTTTCATTTATGCATCTCCACCACCATTTTCCAAGCATAGCTATGTTCCTTTCTTTGACTTTCATAATACCTACTCCACCCAAGCTTCTAGGCCGGCAAATTTTCTCCCAAGCTATTAATCGCATATTATCCTTTTCCTGACCACTTATCTCTTTGGTACCCCAAAAGAACCTCCTCCTTATTTTCTCGAGTTGATTTTCTACAGCTCTGGGCATCAAAAACATATTGAACCAGTATATCGGAAGACTATCTAACACTGCTTGCAGAAGTATAACTCTACCTGCCGTAGAAACAGTTTTACTTTTCCAATCAGCCAATTTCTTTCTCACTTTGGATACTAGAGGATCCCAAAATTGGATTCTATTAGGAGACTTTGCCCGTTCTAAACCTAGATATTGAAAAGAGTCACTACCTACTTGACATCCAATGTTGCCTGCCCATCTACGCAAGTCCTCGGCACAGCTATTAAAACAATATAAACTGCTTTTAGCAAAGTTTATACGCAAACCTGTCAATAGTTCAAAACCGAGTAGAACTCTCTTAACTCCATTTATGGAATCGCTGTTGTCACTAACAAATATGACTCTATCATCTGCATACTGGAGATGAGATAAAGACCCCCCCATGTTCCCCAATTGGATCCCCTGAAAAATGCCTGCCCTTTCCGCCCTTTCTAACATACAGTGAAGGACCTCCCCTACCAAATTGAAGAGCAACGGAGAGAGAGGATCCCCTTGACGGAGACCTCTGCCAGGGGAAAACTCCTTAGAAGGGGAACCATTTATTAGAACCGAAATTCTTGAAGTTTTTAGAATGACTTCTATCCATCTAATCCACCGATCATGAAAATTCAGAGTTCTAAGTAGGTGAAGCAAGAAATCCCAATTGACGGAATCGAAAGCCTTTTCAAAGTCTAGCTTTAAGATTACCCCTCTACATTTCTTGC